>NC_091340.1:1009628-1049628 GCF_038502225.1 Cherax quadricarinatus | reverse complement strand
CAGCACATGTCTAATCGACATGTGCCTAGGACTAAATGGTAACACACACACACATACACACACCGGGAGGTGTATGTCTTAGCGTGTCTGTGTGTACATACACACACACACACACACACACACACACACGAAGAGTTTAACGAATCCTTATTTTAGGTATTAAAGTGAACTTGTCTGGTGTGAAAAATTTGCATGAAGCCTTAGTGACCTTTGTGTAGTCGAGAGGCTTCAAACCCCATTAACCACCAACCAGTGTGTTTCTGAGGATATGATTCCACTGATCTTCAATGCTGAAAGTTATGTGCAACTAAACGGTCAGAGCTAAATTTATAGGAGACAGAGGGAAGAGAGCAGATTCCAAGCATGTCAACACAGCTCTCATTGCGTCTTTGGAGTGCCTGGTGACCAAGAATTCTATTAACTTCTCTTAAACGATTGCAAGTGTCTGCAAGTTTTATGAGGAAAAATCTCCATTAATAGGTATAAATGGATGAGTTTCAGTGATGATTATGGCTCTAGACAACAGCGGGGTGTGTGTGTGTGTGTGTGTGTGTGTGTGTGTGTGTGTGTGTGTGTGTGTGTGTGTGTGTGTGTGTGTGTGTGTGTGTGTGTGTGTGTGTGTGTGTCGGTGTGTCTGTCGGTGTGTGTGTGTCGGTGTGTGTGTGTCGCTGTGTGTGTCGGTGTGTGTGTGTCGGTGTGTGTGTGTCATACCGAATAGGTAAAACTGATCAATTAGCAAGAAGTCATTTAAAATTAAGTCCTAAAATTTTCTCTTATACGTTTAAAGAAGCCTTTTTATCCATTTCTCCGAGGCTATGGGTCCCACAATTTACACCAAAGGTGAACCCCGTTTAAAGATATATTTTTTCCTATGTGCTATGTAAAAATTAACAATTCTGTACCCAGAGAACCTTAGAAAACTTACCTAACTTTATTATAAAGCGCAATTTAATTTAACCTAATCCAACTAAATGTATTTTAGATAAGTTTAAAATAATTTGATAACCACAATGAAATATATTTTTCTTAAGTTCAGAATGATTTTTGCAAAATTCAAGTTGTCATTCAAGCCAAAATTGCAAGTTTTACCTATATGGAGAAGTGGAACAGAATTCTTCCTCCGCAAGCTATGCGTGTTGTAAGAGGCGACTAACATGCAGGGAGCAAGATGCTAGTAACCCCTTATCCTATATACATTACTAAAAAAAAAAAAAAAAAACTTTTGTTTATCTTTTTGGGTCACCCTGCCTCGGTGGGATACGGCCGGTTTGTTGAAAGATACACACACATTCACTAAACTTATTAATAATCAGAATCGTCATCGTCGGTAATTCCATAATAAAGGGATAACCACTTGGTGTTGGGCTGCCTGTGTAGCGGAGACTAACACCTTTGTCAACACACTACACACGAGTGATGTTGCATGCACTAGTAATTAATATGAGAGCTAATGGCTCTAATTGGCGTTATTGGTAGCTAATGAGGTGTTTAATCGACTAATTGTTATTCTCTTGGTGTTCGTGTAGTGGTGGTTTGGTGGTCGACAGACTGCACCTCTTGAACTTAAACCTCAGAATGAAATATTATCAATTCAAAAAGTCACTGAGATATATTAGCAAATAAAGTAGTACGAACAGATGGTATATCATATTGGGTTTTCAAATATTTAAAATTACTTAAGAGCCAGTTCCACTAGCAAAAAAGGGTATGCAGTAATATTAAAATAGCTGTTGGGAACAACTGAAGGGAACGTGGACAAAAATAACAAGCAGGTAAATGATACAAGAGATAGTTCTTGAATGGTTACGTTAGGTAAGATTCGATAGGAAACAGGTCAAGTGATTCCTGGCTCGGTTCTCGGTCACATGATCCACGATAGGAGCTTTTGGTCATCTGACAAAGACCTTCCACTGGCTTACCGCTCAACCCTTTAAAAAAAATAATAGTTTTTTGTATCTGCTTGAAAGGTTTGACTCTCAAATAACACCGATAAGTATAGAACAAGAGACATCTGGCAGAGATATTGTATATGTAATCGATGTTATTTTGAGAGTAGATATATTACTAGAACGAGAGGGATGAATTGATAGATGCATGCATAAAAGATGATCTTCGACATTACAAGTATAGGATTAATGAACCCTCTATTGAAGGTGATCAATAATTTTTTTGCCTGAAAGAAGAAACTGAAAATTGCAACGGAGGAAATGTCGTCAAGGGAAGAAGTAAAAGATACGTTGCAACAGCAACGCTAATCAAAAAGAAGCGCTAAGTCCTTGTGGCTTAGCGCTTCTTTTTGATTATAATAATAATAATCCACTGTGTTAGTAAATTTTGAAATCCTATGGCCTAAAAAGATTCATGCTTTCCGAAAGATGTGTTAGCGATTAAAGATTGAAGCTGTTCAAAAAAAAAAAACAAGTTATTTCGTGGAGTTCACTATCATACCATTTTCACCAAAAAATTGGCAAATACATAATTCAGTAACAATCGTAGCCATCTTCTAAGTAGGAGACACAAGTACTGAATGTTTGAAGCCGATCAGAAGAGGCTTTTTCAAATTATCAAACGAGTATACATGAATTTATTAGAACCCCTGCACATATCAATAGTTCCGTGAATCTTTTCCTTAAGTTATTGTTCACCATCAATGAAATTTATGAAAAAGGAGCAATGGATACAAAACACTAGGGGGCGATCTCTTAAATTGAAGACAAGTGAAATACCAGAGTATAATAACAGCTGACCTATCATTTAGAGAACGCAATAAATCAAATGCTGCAAAAGCCAGAAAAATTGTAGAGAGGAATGAGAAATTTTAAAAGTTATAAAATTATGCTAAAGGTGAATCTAAGTCATTTATGGTATCTCGTTTAGAAAACATTTCACTATTGATTTCTGCATTCAACAAGAGATACCAGAACTTCGCTTACTGCATATAACATTCTAGACTGAGATATGGAAGAATGTATACAAAAAAAGGCCCAGTGAAAAGCATGGGTGCCACAGGCATCATAAAAGAACGGTGTCAACATCAATGCTTCCATAATACTGAACCTACTTCCAGCAGACATCACAAACGTCGCCAGAACAAGTGTAAAGCTTTCAAGAAGAAACTGGATCTTTTCCTCCGCCAACTGTTAGATCAACCACACTAATAGCTATGCGTGCCAGTCGGTCGCCAACAGCAACAGCCTCGTCGAACAGGCAACTCTGCAGAGAAACCTAGCTCCAGGCAATACAGCAAAAGCAGAGAAACTCTCGAAATGGATCACAGGTATATTACCTCTGATTAGATTTTCTTCATGATAGCAGGTTTCTTTCTCTGACCATGTAAAAACAATTTGCAATGACATTATCCTCCACTCTAAATAATGCGTCTCTGTCTTTAAAAACCAAACATTTCACTCGTCTCACCTGAGATACAGATTTCTTCCGTCAGATCTCAATTTTTTTTACTTCATTAACGAAGAGCCTCAGACGAACAAAAAAGATAGATATCAGTACCTCGTGTGCCACTCTCTTCCTCTCACAAAGGTTGCTCTATATTTACTCTGAGACATTTGCCATTTCTAGCTCCTCCCTGCCCCCACCTGAGCCTACAATATGTTGGGTGTCCCCATCTTTCACTATCTAGATTCATGTTTATGCCTGTTTCAGGTCTATCTCCAGCTGCTTCATTATTTATCCTTTCTTCCCGCTTTAGGACCTTAAAATGAAAGTCCTCTTTCTCTCTCTCTCTCTTCCTAGCATCTTTCCTTTATAATTAATTTACTCTCTCATTTTTCTTTCTTATGCCTATTCACCGTACTCATTGAATTTTGCCTCATTCTCTTTTGTTCCGTCCCTCTAGTAAGTTTATTCAGGTATACACAAATACAGTTACATAGAATTATCATACATAGCAGGCCTCAGACAATTTCCCCATCGATCTCATTTATTTCCCCAATCATTTCATTAACTGTTCGATAAAGTGTTACTCGTAGTCACTCTCGATCCCTTCTTCCTCTTCTATTCTCCTCCCAACACTGGATAAGTTTGCAATAACTCCCATGTCTGTCTACTCAGCGTTGCACTTGTGTGTTATTGCTGAAGTTTATCCTGAGGTGAACCTGTGATGCGGTACAATGGATGAAAGAGAAAGGAAAAGGAGGTAGTATTGGGTGGTATGTGTGCTTGCTGACGTCAGTTATGGTAGTAAAAACTAGTATTTCGCGTATAGCATGAAATGGGTGCGCGCGCGTCTGTGTGTGTGTGTGTGTGTGTGTGTGTGTGTGTGTGTGTGTGTGTGTGTGTGTGTGTGTGTGTGTGTGTGTGTGTGTGTGTGTGTGTGTGTGTGTGTGTGTGTGTGTGTGTGTGTGTGTGTGAGAGAGAGAGAGAGAAAGAGAGAGAATGAATCCTAACAATGAAGAATAAGGGAGATGTCCAATACTATAAGAGTGAGTCCCAGCACTCAAGAGGGAGATTTCCAACACGTGAGTAAGATCCTCAACGTTAGAGTGAGGAAGACCTCCATCACTTAAATACGGGAAGGAGGGAGCGTATATCACTAAGGATCATTTCTATACAATTCAGTAGAACCTTATTGTCTTTGCTTTGCTTGCTTTCGCTCTTTCTCTCTCTCTCTCTCTCTCTCTCTCTCTCTCTCCATGCTTGCTGTTCCCTGTTATCTTACCTTCTCTTTTCCCGTCTCATCCATCCTGCCTCCCTCCTTCCCTCTCTCACCTTTCTTCCTCCTGCAACCCCTCTCTACTCTCCTCCGAGCCTTCCATCTCGCACTCCTCTTTCTTTTCCCATTATTCTTCTCCTATTTCGGCTTACTTCTCCCATCTTTCCTCACCCTCCCCTCCTCCGTTTCCCAGCCCCACCCCATATTCCCTCTTCTGTTGTCATGGTAACATAAATAGCAATGTTTATGACGTGACGAGCCTGCTCTATCCAATATAAAAGTGGGAGGTGAGGGAAAAAAAAGTATATGTACACACCTGTGCACCCTTGATGGGCGTATAGGTGTTTACACACCTGGTGGATGTACATGTGCACACTCCTCTTGGATGTGCACACTGCAAGCGGGAACATATCTATACACTTAAATTCGTATGTGTACATGCGCACATCTATGAAGTGCACTCATTTGTACATTGTAGTCCAAATTGTGCACACTCATGGAGAGCCAAAAAAAAAGCTTTAAATACACATGACGCACACTAGTGTAGAACTACTGAAAAGGGAGCTAAAGTCGATTAAGACAAGTATAAGTCACAGTTCTGTTAATGGAAAAACTCACAACGAAAATCTAGACCAAGTTTCGGTCCGTCATACATCAGTTATCAAGTCAGGATGGATAATGGTCCGAGACGGACCTAAACCTTGTCTCAAGTTTCCTTTCCAAATTGATGGTTAGCTTTAAACAGATGAAGAGTAGTTGGTAGGATACAAGATGAGTATATATCCAGTGAGACCAGACAAGGGAGGCGCTGATCCCCTGAACACATCCTTCACGCATCCTTCATTTAATCTTTCCCAGTGTAAATATATTGGATTTTCATACACCGCATTTTGTTGGTTAAGAATTTGTTGTGCCAAGAGCAACCATTAGACGGTATTAAGTGACGTGTCAGTAATAGTTTGCCGCTTCGGTTCCCTGTACTTAAATATCCTTTTATTCGTTCACCTAGTTAAAATAAATGATATATGCTGCATTTTATAAGTTGTGGCATTTTCCTATACATGTATAGTTCTGAATGAAGTAATGTTATGATATTAGTCTGGGTGAACACATGGAATAGGGAGGATGAACACACGTTTCAGAAGGACTCGAGTCATGGCCTGGTCATGGACTTGGCCGCAGGGGTGTTGACCCTATGAATACCCTCCAGGTACCCCCAGTGTACCTGTTGTGTGTTTTAGGCAAGTAAAGAGACCCCATCTTTTGTTCATGTTAAATATTAACCTCTGAAAAGTATACTTCTAGAAACAGTATTCATCCGTTATACCCTGGTATTTTGTACCCGGTTGAGGACAAATACTGAAATATATTCGTGTACATCAGAATATATTTTTTGATATTGGCGAATGCATAAACTGGCAATCATTGAAGTGAATGTGAGACTTATCACAATTCTTTTTTTTTTCATGAGCCACTAAAGTTAAGTAAACTAGAGGTTATGAACGAATCTGGTGTTGGCTCTGCCTCCTCGTCCTGTTTCCCAGCTTTGTTCCCACACGTTCATATATCGGATATCTGCATCCGCGGAACATCCGCATCAGCATCCGTATGCACATTTTACTGTAAACAGATATCTGCATATGCATCCGCAAAATAAGACATCCTCATACACATCCGCATCCGTGGATATCTAAATTTTCACACCCGATATTTCTCTAACACACACACACACACAGAGGAGGCCAGGAGCTTGGACTCGACCCCTGCAACCTCAACTAGGTGAGTACACACACACACACACACACACACACACACACACACACACACACACACACACACACACACACACTTTAATTAACGCAGTAGTAGTAATTGAAAGAAATTATTCATAGGATTATTTTCAGTTTTACAGCCGTAAACGTATTTAATATATACTTGAAAATATCAATAAATTTTAATTAAAACTTGTCTAGTGTTTCCATTTAACACCTTTGAGTAGGTGCTCATTAAGCGTGTGTTCGCGCGTTCATATTGAAGTCGACACAAGACTCGAACATCGTATTATCATTTTTATATATTTGTTAGGGATGAAACCCTGACAAGGGTGTTTGTTATGAGATGAGTTGTTTAGTACTGCTGGTACTATGGTACAGGAATTACGGTTCTGGCACCACAGTCACTGTACTGTGCCTGGTACAATTCGCAAATAACCCAAAAATATTGTGGGTGGAACAATTCACAAATAACGCACAATGCTGTGACGGCTGGAACAATTAAAATATAGCCCACAATTCCATGGCTTAAAGAATTCACAAATAACCTCTACACAGTAAGTTATCTGCGAATTATTCGTCGCGATATTGTGTGTTATTTATCAACTGTTCCAGCCATGGTATTTTGGTTTATTTGTAAATTGTTCCAGCCACAATTTGTGGGTTATTTGTGAATTGTTCCAGCCACAATTTGTAGGTTATTTGTGAACTGTTCCAGCGACAGTATTGTGGGTTATTTGTGAATTGTTCCAGCGGCAGTATTGTGGGTTATTTGTGAATTGTTCCAGCGACAGTATTGTGGGTTATTTGTGAATTGTTCCAGCGACAGTATTGTGGGTTATTTGTGAATTAATTTCTGACCCACTAAGATGCGTCACGTTAAAGCAATAATACACAAGACAATTGCAGCAAGAACTAACAATCTCCTTCATGCAAATGAGAGCCATTAGAGATGGGTCATTTAAATACTCTTTTAGACACTTGTAAATACCACAGTACCGTGAGTAACAGATACAGGTATACTGATGACACTAAAGATACCTAGATAGGGTGTGTGTGTGTGTGTGTGTGTGTGCGCGCAAAACAACCACTATGAAAAAACAGTCGAAATCCAAGCGCTTTCGTGATTTCTCCCATTATCAAAGAACTGATAATGTGATCCTATGTGCATAATTTTATATATATATATATATATATATATATATATATATATATATATATATATATATATATATATATATATATATATATATATATATATATATATTAATGTGACAAATTATAATCAAAATAAATTATGGACACTTAATGAATAAATTTCCATAAAACATATACACTATGAATACAAACATATAACACAAACTTAATTAAAAAATATATTTCATTATTAGTTCATACCATGAACATATTTCCAAACCAGTATGACTAAATTTTCAATCATAAACTTTCCACTGGGCGAGGAGGGGTATGAATTAATGGGTAGTCTCCTCCCCTCATCCGCAACCACCCAAAGGGTAATATTCCCCCAAAGTAGAAAACCCATGATTCGTGAGAGCCAACCATGAACACTAACACGCGAGATAAGCGGAGGAAAGGCCATCATGCGAACGTGTTATTCAATCCCACTGTTAGAAAAGAACTCTCCAGGGGGGAGAGGAGGGAAGATGAATGAACTGGAGAGAAATTAAGAACTGAGAAGAGCAATTGATTTCAGGATTTGTGGATTTGCATTTCTCGATTGGCAATTTTCGAGCCGTGCTGGATGCCCGGTGCTCAAAATTGAATAATGGCTATTTACTCTTATTTCTGGAACATTATTTCGTTTATTGTTAATTTGGGGCGTAAAAGTTTTTTAGCTCTAATGAAAGTTTATACTCCATCCAGAAATGATGTCAATTTTTAAGAGCCTCGAAATGTTATTGCTTTACTAATATTATTATTATAGATATTGTTGATTTCCTTATCGTTGTTTGTAGATATTAATAAAATATCGCCAAATAACGATTAGGAGATCAGTAACTATAATAATAATAATATTAAAAGTATTATGATTATTATTAGTATTATAGTTGTTACTGATTTCCTTATAGTTTGGAAATAATAATAATAAAATAATAATACCTCCAAACAACGATAAGAAAATCAGTATTTATAATTATTATTATTAGTAGTAGTAGTAGTAGTACTGTTAAAAGCATTGTTTATGAGATCTACTACAACTGTGTCTGTCATTTAGTACAAGGGAGCCGAGAGAAGGTTCGATCCTCCATTCACTAAAAGGGAAATTCTGCAAGGATGAACTCTCGTAAAACTCCGAAGCAAGACGAAGGTACCTGGGCCAGAACAAGACAGGGAGCTACTGTGATCACAAGCTTCCTCCAAGATCCTTGTTGCTCCATACTGCCGTGATCGGTAACTGACGGAGTGAGCATCGGAACTGAACAAGTTCTGGCCTCCTCCGGTACGGAAGAGTTGTTAGAGGATGGAGGAATGATGGGGAAAGGGATTAATAGGAGTCTCAAGGCACGAATGGGGGAAAGTGGGAGTTGAGTGATGTATAGTTGTGAAATGGAAGGTTTTTCAATGATGGTGGTAAAAGGCTTGTGAGGCATTAATGGTTGTACTAAGGTGGGAGGTATTTAGTGATGGGCGTAGGTGGGTTACGGGGGGAAAATGGTGGTAGATGAGTTGGTAATATTCACTGATGATTACAAGAGTGGTGCCGGAGGATAATGGTGGTAGGAGCGTCGGGAGGTATTCAGTGATGGTGGTAGGACTGTGGGGAGGTATTCAGTGATGGTAGGAGCGTCAGGTGGTGTTCAGTGATGGTGGTAGGACCGTGGGGAGGTATTTAGTCATGGTGGTAGGACCGTGGGGAGGTATTTAATCATGGTGGTAGGATCGTGAGGAGATATTTAGTCATGGTGGTAGGACCGTGGGGAGGTATTTAGTGATGGTGGTAGGACCGTGGGGAGGTATTTAGTGATGGTGGTAGGACCGTGGGGAGGTATTTAGTGATGGTGGTAGGACCGTGGGGAGGTATTTAGTGATGGTGGTAGGACCGTGGTATTAGAAGGTGTCGCGATCTACTGACAATGCCCGAATCCAGACAGGCCCGAGTCTACTGGACAGTGCCCTGAGTCTACTGGAAGTGCTCTTACTGACAGTGCACCTCGAGTCTACTAATGCCTCGAAACATGACAGCCCTGAAAGTCTAGTGGACAGTTCTCAGGCTTACTGACAGTACCGAGAGAACTATCTGTCCATACCGAGCTAGACAGTCTCCAGCTTACTGAATACCCGAGGTATGGAAACCCTCGACGCTGTAGACTAGTGACGGAACTACTGACAGCCTAAGTCTACTAGACGTCACAGTGAAGACTTCAATATGCAGATGCACTAACTCTGACAGAATATCTTAAACTGCAGAATTTTTAGAATACCCACAAATAACAATAAAGAATTCTCAAAAATAACAAGAAGTCTACATTTTCATATTAGGAATAAACACAAATGCTCAACAAATAAAATGAAAAAAACGTAGCGAAACAATAATACACACAATCATTGTGAAACCTTGAAATCCAAGGCAAACACATACACACACACACACACACACACACACACACACACACACACACACACACACACACACCTACACCTTCGCCAGTGAAATACATCAGCCATGAAATCCAATACAATAATCACAAATACAAGTTACGCTGTAGAGGCTGTCGCCTCCGAAGCCCAACATGTCTGCCAGAAATGCACCCAAGACATTCCCAAGTCTCAAAGAGCCGACTTCGGACATTATATAACCCTTTATGTGCCCCAGATGCGGGAGGATTTTTCTAAAGTTCCATTGCGCCGTTTAAATCTCAAGCAAAATGACCCCTTGCGCGACGCGCACCAAGGCGCAGAATAGCCTGCCTACCCCACAACACAATGATGTAACCGTATTCTCAGAGAGCGCTCAAGCTCTTGAATGCTGGCGAAGGTTAGGAGGCTTTCATCAGAGTAAATACTTGGCGATGTTGCACCGCGGATTAGCCGGCTGATGCATGATTGGATTGCGAGGCTTGCAAAGTGTGCATCTTAGCCAGGGAGTGAATGAAGACGTTCTTCACCCAGGGGAATGAGCTTCCCAGTGACTAGCTGAGAACCTTGATTACGCCTGGGAGACACACACACACACACACACACACGACAGGAGGGATAGGGGGCACATGATAAGGACGTATAAAATACTGAAAAGAATTGACAAGGAGGACAGGGCTAGAATGTTCCAGAGACAGGATATAGGAAAGGAGTCAACTGTTAGTTATAAAATCTTGATGAGTCAAAGAGATATTAGGAAGTATTTTTTCAGCCTTTGAGTTATCAGGAAGTGGAACAATCTGTAGTAGTAGTAGTAGTAGTAGTGGAGGGAGGATCCATGCATAGCTTTAAGAAGAGATACAATAAGGCTCTTGGAGCAGGGAGAGAGTGGACCTAATAGCAACTAGCCAAGAGGCAGGCGCAGGAGTTGTTTATCGACCCTGTAACTACAAATAGGTGAGTACACACACACACACACACACACACGAATGGTAAAACATTAAGCCTGATGCTGAACCCAAGATGCAGAGAGGAAAAAAATCTTAGTCATTATCATGGGAAAGAAAACGGCAAAAGAGTATGCAATGACCTGGAAAAGAGACAGCGACACTGAAAATGACATAGCAGCAGAAGTCAAGTCCGATGCTGCTTCACAGTCACGATAGAAAACAGTCGACAGTAAAATACCAGTAACAGGAATGGAGAAGGAATAAGGAGAACTCGCGAGAAACAACAAGGAAGTCCGTGAAAAGTTTAACAAACTATTAAAAAAAAAGTGTCAGTGGAAACGGGCAACATTAGAACCTGAAAGAGAAAGGGAACAGCAACAGGTACTGAACACCATTACAACAGTGGAAGTGAGTTTTCTTTGAGAATGAGCCATTTTTATCAACAGCAAAGGGACTTGGTGTCAACATGGATTCGACGAGTAGCAGCAGAAGCACTGTCTGGCAACTGAATACAGGACAACTGCCAGAAATCTGGATAGCGGAGAATGCAAGTCCCAATATTGAAGAGACTGGCAAGAAGCGTTGAACTACTGATAAAAGTACCAGTGACGTACATATCAGGAAGGGCAATGAGGTAGTAGCAACACCAGCAACATTACCAGCAGCAACAATAGTAGCACTCAACACCACTAGAAGCAACACCAGCAACATTACCAGCAGCAACAATAGTAGCACTCAACACCACTAGAAGCAACACCAGCAGCAACAATAGTAGCACTCAACACCACTAGAAGCAACACCAGCAATAGCTGGTGGCATCTCTTCGTTCCCTCATTCTCCTGCTTTTCCTAGTCCCCCTCCTCCATCTGCTTCTCCTACTCCTCCTCTTCCATCTGCTTCTACTCCCCCTCCTCCATCTACTTCTACTCCCCCTCCTCCATCTGCTTCTACTCCCCCTCCTCCATCTGCTTCTACTCCCCCTCCTCCATCTGCTTCTACTGCCCCTCCTCCATCTGCTTCTACTCCCCCTCCTCCATCTGCTTCTACTCCCCCTCCTCCATCTGCTTCTACTCCCCCTCCTCCATCTGCTTCTACTTCCCCTCCTCCATCTGCTTCTACTCCCCCTCCTCCACCTGCTTCTACTCCCCCTCCTCCACCTGCTTCTACTCCCCCTCCCCCCTCTCCTCCTCCTCCGCCATAGCATCAATTACACTGTTAGCGGTGTGGTGGCGTTACTGTCTTGAGAAGGAAACTAATTATCTTAGCGTGTGTGTGTGTGTGTGTGTGTGCTCTCACTTGAAACAATTCCCAGAAATAAAATTACTATACACTCATAGTTGTGTATCTACGCGAGACTGACCCACACTAACCTAAGCTGATCCCACACTAACCAAAACTGACCCCCACACTAACCTAAGCTGACCCCACACTAACCTAAGCTGACCCACAGGTGATATTTTGCTATTAATTCTTTTCGTTTACATTTCTTATTTATATGAAGCGCTAAACCCATGCAGGCCACTCAGCACGGGGAATGCTGCAGGCTCGAGCTTTCGCCCATTAAGCCGGAGAAAGATGTGAACGAGCGCCTGAAGTGACCTGACATCTTTCCAGGTGTGGGGGAGCAAGTGTGCACACAGTATGGTGTGCACACACCATGGTGTGCACACACCATGGTGTACACACAGGAAGTACATACAACCTAAGCTTGCACACCCACCAAGGTGTACACACACACCTAGTTGCACACAACAAAACAGGAACAATGTATACTGTGTACACACAGGTGGGACAGCCTTCACAAGGGCTGGCTGCAGAACTTAAAGAACGTAATGAAGAACACAGTGAAGAACGTAATGAAGAACACTGTTTTCACACGCTTTTCATAATTTTTTTTTTTTCAAAATTTTCACTCCAAGGTCTTTTTTTTTTTTAAACTGTCTACATTGTTTTTTTAGGGGGTTCTTTTTATATTTACGTTCTCGTTATATTTTTTGTGCGTGTTTAGTTAAAGTGTGTTTAAGTGTGCTTTGTGTTTTTAAGGGTTTCAAAGTGTACTTAACGTGTCTTAAAGTGTGTTAAGTGTGGTTTTTAAGTATATACTATATTTATAAGTGTTTTTATGTTCGATATTTTAAGTGTTTTTTATGCATTTTGAATGTGTTGGGCGTAAGTGAACATATTTTAAGTACCTTTTAATCTAAGTGAATATATATTCGTATTTTTAGTGTAAGTACGCATACCTTAAATATATTTTGTTTATGTGTTTAGTCTAATTGTTCCAAAAGTGTTAGTAAGAAGATAAATTTAATCTTTGTCTTAGACAATCTACAAATACATTCACGAAAAACAATTAACATTTTTTTTAAAGCAAAAATTATCAGCATTTAATTTCAGTCTCTTCGTTAATATTTGTCGATGTAATTACAGTACCTTGCGGTGTATAAACCCAATGGGTTTAACGCTTCAACGATAATAATAAGAATAAGAATAAGAAGAAGAAGAAGAAGAAGAAGGTGAACAAGAAGACACTGAAGATGAGAAGTAGATTATCATCACGACATCTGTTTCAAAAAGATGACTCAAATTTCAATTAATTTTCTCGTTCAAAAAAAAATTATCACAAAAATACATTCTTTGCGTTTCTACACGATATAACGTAAATTCTGATTTACGTCAGGTATACTATGCTAGGAACCAGATACCTTTCGAATAATAAAATGAAAAATGCCTCAAGGCGAACCATAAATTGCAATCGAGTCGTGACAACTTCGTCCGCCTGCCTTGTTTTGGTCTAATATCATGGCTCTTCCCCGACCACATATTTATCATGGTGATGGCGCAAGCAAACCCCATGTAAACACTAGCAATATGCTTCATTGATGTGAGTGTATAGGAGGTTGGGGCAGTTCTGGTCGTTGGCAATGTTGGGGACGGGGGACTTGGGTAGTTCTTGGGGTGGCGGGTTCCTGGTCCAAGCGGCGTTGGGGCCAGAGAAATGTTGTAGCTCTTGGGGTTTGGAATAATGTGGCAAGATACTCAGTACCGCAGAATCTTGGAACCATCATTATCTGTATATCTAACAATTCCAACCAGAACAATGGTTTTTACAACACCTGTTTGTGACTTGATAAAAACCCACTGTATAAACGAAACATAGTCAATAGTTCTTGTTCTTGTTTATTTCCTCTTATCTACATGGGGAAGTGGAAAAGAATTCTTCTTCCGTAAGCCATACGTGTCGTAAGAGATGACTATCATGCCGGGAGTAAGGGGCTAGTAACCCCTTCTCCTGCATACATTACTAAATTTAAAAAGGAGACACTTTCGTTTTTTCCTTTTGGGCCACCCTGCCTCGGTGGGATACGGCCGGTATATACATACATAAATCCTTACATGTAAGTCAGTTGTACT
Source organism: Cherax quadricarinatus (assembly GCF_038502225.1). Classification (NCBI taxonomy): domain Eukaryota; kingdom Metazoa; phylum Arthropoda; class Malacostraca; order Decapoda; family Parastacidae; genus Cherax; species Cherax quadricarinatus. The sequence continues at coordinate 1,035,226 of NC_091340.1, read as the reverse complement.
GTGTGAAACCCTCGGGGTATTTTTCTCAGGCAGATTTAAGGTTGCACTTGAAAGAATGCACCAGCCCAGCTGTGAAGGCTTGGCTCCTATCCAGCATACATTCACGGACCATTTATTGGGTGCTCTCGTATGAAAACAAAATCTGAATCGAGTTCTGAAAGAAGCAACGTTGTAAGTCAATCTGCACATGTTTTTTTTTTATGTAAGTGTGTGTGTGTAGATGGAGAGAGAGAGAGAACCATACCCCCGGCCGGGATTGAACCCGCGGTCTTAGAGTCTCAAAACTCCAGCCCGTCGCGTTAGCCACTAGACCAGCTAGCCACAATAAGATTCATCCAACTAGGTATATTTCTACACCATAGGAAAGTTAGCACAGGCACCTCTGTGACCACAAATGCAAGTTTTTACAGACGAATCTCCAGCTAGCGTGGCCGTGACGAACTCTAGCTCAAGTCCCTTCACTGCCGTCAACATGACTTAAGAAATCGTAATGACACGATTGCAAATAAACCATACCCCCGGCCGGGATTGACGGCAGTGAAGGGACTTGAGCTAGAGTTCGTCACGGCCACGCTAGCTGGAGATTCGTCTGTAAAAACTTGCATTTGTGGTCACAGAGGTGCCTGTGCTAACCTTCCTATTGTGTAGAAATATACCTAGTTGGATGAATCTTATTGTGGCTAGCTGGTCTAGTGGCTAACGCGACGGGCTGGAGTTTTGAGACTATGACCGCGGGTTCTATCCCGGCCGGGGGTATGGTTCTCTCTCTCTCTCCATCTACACACACACACTTACATAAAAAAAAACATGTGCAGATTGACTTACAACGTTGCTTCTTTCAGAACTTGATTCAGATTTTGTTTTCATACGAGAGCACCCAATAAATGGTCCGTGAATGTATGCTGGATAGGAGCCAAGCCTTCACAGCTGGGCTGGTGCATTCTTTCAAGTGCAACCTTAAATCTGCCTGAGAAAAATACCCCGAGGGTTTCACACAGTACAACTGACTTACATGTAAGGATTTATGTATGTATATACCGGCCGTATCCCACCGAGGCAGGGTGGCCCAAAAGGAAAAAACGAAAGTGTCTCCTTTTTAAATTTAGTAATGTATGCAGGAGAAGGGGTTACTAGCCCCTTACTCCCGGCATGATAGTCATCTCTTACGACACGTATGGCTTACGGAAGAAGAATTCTTTTCCACTTCCCAGTGGGTTTTTATCAAGTCACAAACAGGTGTTGTAAAAACCATTGTTCTGGTTGGAATTGTTAGATATACAGATAATGATGGTTCCAAGATTCTGCGGTACTGAGTATCTTGCCACATTATTCCAAACCCCAAGAGCTACAACATTTCTCTGGCCCCAACGCCGCTTGGAGAGAGAGAGAGAGAGAGAGAGAGAGAGAGAGAGAGAGAGAGAGAGAGAGAGAGAGAGAGAGAGAGAGAGAGAGAGAGAGAGAGAGAGAGAGAGAGAGAGAGAGAGAGAGAGAGAGAGATAGAAAGAGAAAGAGAGAGATAGAAAGAGATAGATAGAGAGAGAGAGAGAGTACCCGTCCTCAGAATAAATAAACACGTGTAAACAATTCAGGCCATTTACAGTATTACAGAATACCTTTCGCCACGAGTAGCTGCATCAGTCCTCATCATTACAACTGACGAAGTCTGTCGTGGTGAAACGTTTCCTTTAATAAATGTCATGAACTGAACACAAGTGTCTTTCTCCATTGTTTGTGGCTATCACCAGACCATTTACAGCCGTCCATCCTTAATTCTGGACACAACATACTTCCAGGGCGAGAGAATACGTACAAAAAACGTAGCGATATATCAGTGCTCGCCGAATACAGACTGACTGCAAATGTGGGAGAGAAGAAGGTAAAGTTAGAGACACAGGGGAGACAGGAAGGGAAACTTTGAAGCACAGGGGAAAGAGGAAGGGAAAGTTAGAAATATAGGGGAGGAAGGGAAAGTTAGAAATACAAGGGAGAGAGAGGTAGGGAAGGGTAGAAATACAGGGAGGAGATGCAGGAAAAAGTTAGAAATTCAGGGGAGAGAGTTAGGGGAAAGTATGAAATACAGGGGAGCGAGAAGGTAGGGAAAGTGTGAAAAGCAAGGAGAGTTCAGGGCAAAATTTGGAAATAGGGGAGAAAGAGAGGGGTAGGGAAAGTGAATATAAAACTTGGAACAGAATTTTACAGGATAGAGAAGCAGTGGAAAGTGTGAATCATAGGGGAGAGAAGCAGGGAAAAGTGTGAATTACAGGGGAGAGAAGCAGGGGAAGTGTGAATTACAGGGGAGAGGAGCAGGGGGAAGTGTGAATTACAAGGGAGAGGAGCAGGGGGAAGTGTGAATTACAGGGAAGAGGAGCAGGGGAATTGTGAATTACAGGGAAGAGGAGCAGGGGAATTGTGAATTACAGGGAAGAGGAGCAGGGGAATTGTGAATTACAGGGAAGAGGAGCAGGGGAACTGTGAATTACAGGGAAGAGGAGCAGGGGAATTGTGAATTACAGGGAAGAGGAGCAGGGGAATTGTGAATTACAGGGAAGAGGAACAGGGGAAGTGTGAATTACAGGGAAGAGGAGCAGGGGAACTGTGAATTACAGGGAAGAGGAGCAGAAGTGTGAATTACAGGGGAGAGAAGCAGGGAAATTGTGAAACATTTACAAAGATATTAGCAGGGATGTGCAACACTGGCACCATGAGGCCACAACCCTGAAGTCAACACCCTGAGGTCACACCAACCTGAGGTCACACCGACCCAAGGTCACACTACCACCTTGAGGCTACAAGGTCACTAGGCCACTATAGCCACAAAAGAGTAGGGTGAAAGACCTGTAACATGAGGCAGCAATTCCAAAGGTAAAAGGAGGCCTCAGAAAATGTGCGAGACAAAGTGGAAGAAAATAAAAAAAGCGAAAACGAAAACGATGCTGAGAGAGGGAAAGAGGGAGGGACAGAGAGAGAATATCCATAAAAATACTTTAAGTATATTAACATACGAAGAGTTACATTACAAGAAACAATCATAAAAATAATCTTGTAGAGCTTATTTTACCGAGGCAAAGTTACCATCTGAGGGTCTTTTCCCGCTATACCACGGATCCTTATGGTTTCACCAAATATAATACTGGATAAGTTAGTGTAATCCTTCATTAGATAATCCTGGAAAATAATATAATCCAAGTACAATCCTGGATAGGAACGACCCTAACTGGGAGGTTATCACACGTTTTACTGGAGAAACTTAACCCTTACACCCGTGTAGTGGCTAATTCTACCTACTGTTCACAAAAGAGCTTCTACCTTAAGTGATAGTACTTTTGACTAGCAACTGATGTATTCGGGATCGATTCTGGGGCGAGTGGAGACGTTGGGCAGGTTTGGTTTTACACCTATTACCCCTGTATTTCAAAAATATTTATCTCAGGCAAGAGGAGGCTCGAGCCTGCGAACTTTGGGACAGAATATACAGTATTACCCACACTATGCCAGATCAGACAACTTTGTTCCAAACTTGTCTCCCTGGCCTAGGATATATGTTTGCAAAACATTTCGCTTGATCTGCAAATTATAATCTTTCTAATAACTTTTGTGGGCCTGTGCATGCACGAGAGATGGAAAACTAATCACCAGCAGTGTCAGCGGCTCTGGAGCAAACCCCTGGCTTAGCTGGGTGTCCAGTCTTCTCTGGTCTGGCTTGAGCTTTACAGTACTGCGTGTTTTGTCCCAAGGTTAGTAGGTTCTAGTTTCCTTTAGCCTGAAATGTTTGTATTATATATATATATATATATATATATATATATATATATATATATATATATATATATATATATATATATATTCGCGTATGTTGTACTATACAGAAAAAAATTCTTTGAATGAACAATCATCAAAGGACTGTCATTCTGAATCCCATTTTTTCTTTTGCCCTTTTTTCATACATACAGCCTCTTTCTCCATATTCTTTCCAAAACAGAGTTGTCAAAATTGGTGTTTGACTCTGACATTTCATATTGACAAGGGACCGACCAGTGATGTTGAAATTGCTATCGTTCAGGGATCCCGCAAAACCATTTCATGTTTAAACATCAGAGAAAGAAGCATCAAAGGGCTCCTCCACGGTGGAGCCGTACCCGCGGGGAGCATACTTAACCCAAAATCATATTGCCTGCCAGAATGAACTTCATTCCCGAATCAAGTTGAGGTCGGGGAGGAAAAAACTTCCACCTCTTGAAGATTGAACTCGAAGAATTAAAATTCTGGCAAGTTTGAAAGACTAAGACAACTTCGTAAGATGTTTCCAGTGGAGTAAATCGACGTAAATCAACGAAAGGTTGAAATACTCTGCAATATAAATCCCATGAAGATACTGAGATGTCTTGTTTCCCATCTGCCAAAATTTTAATGCTACCTCGGATTTTACAGTTCAGGTGAAGAAAACGGTATTTCGAACGCTTAATTCTATTTACACCGACGTTTCGCCCACCCAGTGGGCTCATTAATATCAAATGATGTTATCTTTTAATTTTTTAAGAGATAGAACGATTTGCCTTTGGAAGCGCTTTGTTACATGGTATTAAGTAACTAAAATCTGCATCAGGAGGTAGCTGTCATCTTTCCAATCGTGTCTTACCAAACCTTACCTAACACTTTGCTTTTCACGTTAAAATGATTTGACAAAGCACACTTTGCGAGTGAAATTATCGTTCATAAAGGTATCCACTGTATATACGAGTAATTTACATGACTTTGTAAATATTTATTTATCACTCGAGTTTTAAGAGTTTAATCGTATTGATAATTTTTTCATCAGGAACTGTGGTAGATCACACCACCACAACCAGGTACTGTGGTAGATCACACCACCACCACCAGGTACTGTGGTAGATCACACCACCACAACCAGGTACTGTGGTAGATCACACCACCACCACCAGGTACTGTGGTAGATCACACCACCACCACCAGGTACTGTGGTAGATCACACCACCACAACCAGGTACTGTGGTAGATCACACCACCACCACCAGGTACTGTGGTAGATCACACCACCACAACCAGGTACTGTGGTAGATCACACCACCACAACCAGGAACTGTGGTAGATCACACCACCACCACCAGGTACTGTGGTAGATCACACCACCGTCCACCAAGTACTGTGGTAGATCACACCACCACCACCAGGTACTGTGGTAGATCACACCACCACAACCAGGTACTGTGGTAGATCACACCACCACAACCAGGTACTGTGGTAGATCACACCACCACAACCAGGTACTGAGGTAGATCACACCACCACCACCAGGTACTGTGGTAGATCACACCACCACCACCAGGTACTGTGGTAGATCACACCACCGTCCACCAGGTACTGTGGTAGATCACACCACCATCCACCAGGTACTGTGGTAGATCACACCACCACCACCAGGTACTGAGGTAGACCACACCACCGTCCACCAGGTACTGTGGTAGATCACACCACCGTCCACCAGGTACCGTGGTAGATCACACCACCATCCACCGTGGTAGATCACACCACCATCCACCAGGTACTGTGGTAGATCACACCACCGTCCACCAGGTACCGTGGTAGATCACACCACCATCCACCAGGAACTGTGGTAGATCACACCACCACCACCAGGTACTGTGGTAGATCACACCACCGTCCACCAGGTACCGTGGTAGATCACACCACCATCCACCAGGTACTGTGGTAGATCACACCACCATCCACCAGGTACTGTGGTAGATCACACCACCATCCACCAGGTACTGTGGTAGATCACACCACCATCCACCAGGTACTGTGGTAGATCACACCACCATCCACCAGGTACTGTGGTAGATCACACCACCATCCACCAGGTACTGTGGTAGATCACACCACCATCCATCAGGTACTGAGGTAGACCACACCACCGTCCACCAGGTACCGTGGTAGATCACACCACCGTCCACCAGGTACCGTGGTAGATCACACCACCATCCACCAGGTACTGTGGTAGATCACACCACCATCCACCAGGTACTGTGGTAGATCACACCACCATCCACCAGGTACTGTGGTAGATTACACCACCATCCACCAGGTACTGTGGTAGATCACACCACCATCCACCAGGTACTGTGGTAGATCACACCACCACAACCAGGTACTGTGGTAGACCACACCACCGTCCACCAGGTACTGTGGTAGATCACACCACCACAACCAGGTACTGTGGTAGATCACACCACCACCACCAGGTACTGAGGTAGACCACACCACCGTCCACCAGGTACTGTGGTAGATCACACCACCATCCACCAGGTACTGTGGTAGATCACACCACCACCACCAGGTACTGAGGTAGACCACACCACCGTCCACCAGGTACTGTGGTAGATCACACCACCGTCCACCAGGTACCGTGGTAGATCACACCACCATCCACCGTGGTAGATCACACCACCATCCACCAGGTACTGTGGTAGATCACACCACCGTCCACCAGGTACCGTGGTAGATCACACCACCGTCTACCAGGTACCGTGGTAGATCACACCACCATCCATCAGGTACTGAGGTAGACCACACCACCGTCCACCAGGTACCGTGGTAGATCACACCACCGTCCACCAGGTACCGTGGTAGATCACACCACCATCCACCAGGTACTGTGGTAGATCACACCACCATCCACCAGGTACTGTGGTAGATCACACCACCATCCACCAGGTACTGTGGTAGATCACACCACCATCCACCAGGTACTGTGGTAGATCACACCACCATCCACCAGGTACTGTGGTAGATCACACCACCATCCACCAGGTACTGTGGTAGATCACACCACCATCCACCAGGTACTGTGGTAGATTACACTACCATCCACCAGATACTGTGGTAGATCACACCACCATCCACCAGGTACTGTGGTAGATCACACCACCATCCACCAGGTACTGTGGTAGATCACACCACCACCACCAGGTACTGTGGTAGATCACACCACCATCCACCAGGTACTGTGGTAGATCACACCACCATCCACCAGGTACTGTGGTAGATCACACCACCATCCACCAGGTACTGTGGTAGATCATACCACCATCCACCAGGTACTGTGGAAGATCATACCACCATCCACCAAGTACTGTGGAAGATCATACCACCATCCACCAGGTACTGTGGTAGGTCACCACCACCAGGTATTGCGGTATTTTAAACCACCACCACCAGGTACTGCGGTAGATCACAACACAGCCAGGTACTGTGGTGGATCACTCCATCATCACCAGATACTGCGATAGATCACGTCACCACAAAGTACTGCGGTAGATCACACCACCAGGTACTGCGATAGATCACACCACCACCATCAAGTACTGCGATAGATCACACCACCACCAAGTACTGCGATAGATCACACCACCACCGCCACGTACTGCAACAGATTACAACACCGCCAGGTACTGCGGCAGATCACACCACCACCACCAGGTACTGCGGTAGATCACAACACCGTCAGGTACTGAGGTACAATACGAGTGATTGAAAAAGGGGAGACTAAAATATAGTTACGAACGAATTTAATCACTTAGATTCTAGAATGTCCAGAATAGTTTTTTCCGTAAACTTTGTACTGGGTTTCTATGTCAATCAGTTACGAAGACATATAGGATTGATATATATATTAAGAATTATTAATCAAAATATATATTTTGTAAGATCTTTGTCAAAATATGTTATCTGACAACGTTTTGTTTTTTGATCGTATGTTCTGGTGTAACTCTGCGTGCGTGTGCGTGCGTGTGCGTGCGTGTGCGTGCGTGCGTGCGTGCGTGCGTGATTAACGTTCCCCCGACACATGAATTCATGGGGAAAAATTAGCTCCATGAATATATAAATCGCCCGGGAATTACACCCATCAAGCATCAATAATTAGAGAAATGCAATTTGCAAGACATCAACGCATGGCATGATGCAACATTGCGTGATGCAATCCCCGTGTCACACAACCCTGTGTCATACAACACCGCGTCATACAACCCCCGCATCATACAACACCGCGTCATACAACCCCCGCGTCATACAACCCCCGCGTCATACAACCCCCGCATCATACAACACCGCGTCACACAATCCCCGCATCATACAACACCGCGTCACACAACCCCCGCATCATACAACACCGCGTCACACAACCCGCGCGTCATACAACCCCCGCGTCATACAACACCGCGTCACACCACCCCCGCGTCATACAACACCGCGTAACACAACCCCCGCATCATACAACCCCCGCATCATACAACACCGCGTCACACAACCCCCGCATCATACAACACCGCGTCATACAACCCCCGCGTCACAACCCCGCGTCATACAACCCCCGCGTCATACAACCCCCGCATCATACAACACCGCGTCATACAACCCCCGCGTCATACAACCCCCGCGTCACAACCCCCGCGTCATACAACCCCCGCATCATACAGCACCGCGTCAAACAACGCATGGTGGTGGTGGTAGATTCAACGATTCTCATAAGCACATTAGATTCAACCTGAGTTGTAAAAAAAATTATTTTGTAGAGTAAGCTCTAATTCTGACAAAGTTTCAACATGAGTTACTCTATCACTCTAGTCATGACTTGAAAAAGGGAAATATGGATCGAAATGTCTTAAATAAAATCTTCTTTGGCAAAATGTTTACACTGAAACAATACCTAACGCATTAAAAAATGAAAATGCGTTAGAAATTAACTTCGTGAGTAATGTGGAACACTGAAGATGTCAGAGGGAATAAAACCCAGCCTTTTATCACACAAACTCTCTCTTTATATGGTGTATGTTTCTGAAGCTGGGAAGTACATTGTATCTATTCTGTAATGTTATATGTACATTACAGAAAAGGTTGGGATGTTGCTACTGGTCATTTCAATTGCAATGTGCACGCACTTCCGGCAAGACAGCTTATGCTGTATATAACCTCCCACACAATACACTCGCGTCACATTCTCATTAAAGCGCTAACAATCGTAAATACAGGTGAGGAGAACTTAAAATAGAAAAACGCTGGGTCGCCAACTGGACTCGACCCGAGCCGGGACATTACTGGCGAACCTCATCAACACAACCCGCACATAGGAGAAAGAAGGTTAGGACGAAGTTCCGATCCGACTTGCAGCATTTACAAAAATTACCCTAACGCAAAAGATTGATGAATGATTCGTCAGGAACTATGTCCTGACACGGGTCTTAATCCAAAGATGACCCGGACAGTAGTAGTACAGGAGAAACAAAGATCGATTCAAGAAACTGAGAAAAAAAATCGTAAATTCTTTCTTCACATAAGCAAAATTCAAATGAAAATCCTCTTCCAATATTGGTCTTCAAGGTGAATAAGAGTCACGCACGGATAATAACACACACACATGAGCAAAAGCCTAAAAGAAGAATATGAATTAGTGTTTAGATAATCCCGTCAAAGCTATAAAAGCTGACACTAAAAATATTCGAAATTCAAAAATGACAAAAATGGATCTAATTCAAATCTTGCACAACAACGCTCGCCCATTTTAAATCGGCTGCCAACTTCCGTGAAATGAATATTTCTTGGAGAGGTTCCAAATGTCGTGCTGCCAACAACAGCGAAGATAAGACGCACATTGCACAACTAGTTTTTATTGGGATAACGTTCCGCTCTGTGTAGAACTTTTTTCGAGTCTTGTTGACTCTCAATCCCGAGCGAAACATCTAAAGGCATAAAGAACAAAGAAGGCACAATACCGTGACTGGAACAATAAACAAATAATCCGCACATACAGAAAATCTTATGACGTTTCGGTCCACCATGGACTTTGTAAATGGTACAAGTCGGACCGAAACGTCGTCGTAAGCTTCTATGTGCCGGTTATATGTTTATCTAAAGGCACACTCTGCATTAACTGTCCTGACACCCACGTTGACAAACAGTCCTGCTATCCTGTGCTATAGCTCATAATAAAACCTACTAATGGTTTTCAAATATATGGCTGTATGACCCATACAAGTTTAGTGCACCTTTCTAAAGAGTAACAATAATAAAAATAATAAAAATAAAATAATGAGTATATATTGTAGGATTTCTTCAACACACATTATTCAGGTAAACTATGAAACCATTGTTTTCACTCATTACTTGCGAAATGCCCCAATGAAAACATTCAATTTCTTAAGAGTACAAACTCGTGCAGTTACAAGACAACCTCCGATACCGTGCTTAGATTTCTCTCTCCCACCAAGTTTTGATATATGAAAGTAATATAATCAGACAAATCGCACCGAATTTTCTCTAACTTAAATATGAAATATTGCAGTGTGATAATGAAATAAAGCCTATATTTTAAAAACTTGACTCAGCTCCCAAGAGGCTGGTTGTGCGCCTGGATGCTGCAGGCATTTCGGCTCTGGATCGCAACACTGAGGCTCTGAAAAAGAAAGCCTGGCATTCTGGGATCCTATTGGAAAGAAGCCATATCATGTTTTCAGGCCCCTGCGTTAGTGGGTTATTCAGGTGAGTCTTCCTGAAATTGGCGACTTCACAGTATCTTTATTAGTTGTATGTCTGGGTATCCAGGTCAAAATTGCATAGCCTTCATATGTCCCTATACGTCAGTGTTGTTGTTTTAATTAAAAGACATACTGGGGACAGAAATGAAGGTAGTGACACATATACCAGAAACAATTTAACTGGGACAACGTTTCGCTCTACTTAGATCTTCGAATTAAGCCTTGTTCTGGGGAGCACTTTGACTACATAAGTCACTCAACGCTCACAGGCATAAAATAAAACAAACACAATAAAGACAAGCGTAAATTTCAACAAATAACAAAAGCAACAAGCACATGCATCTCTCTGGCTTATGAACACCGGGTCCAGACACGACCAACGGGACACAAAGATGCTGAGGGACTCCGCCTCTGGTGGCTGTAGTCGATTACTTGTTCGAGAAACATAAGAAAGGGGGCGTACTGGACAATACTAGGCAGGTCCTTCTCAAACCCAAACCCACTAACCAAAATATCTGCTTAACCCATTTTAAGTGCTACTCAAGGAATAAGCTTTGATAACCCTATTAACCCATTCAAATCCAACCCATTTTGTAGCTTCGTTAACCCTACTAGGCATACTGTTCCACTCATCTACTACTATATTTCCAAACCATTACTTCCCTATATCCTTTCTAAACCTAAACTTAAGCTATCTGAACCTGGGTCTGTCCCAGCAGGATGTGATCCACAGCAGCTGGTCACATCCCTGGTATTTATTTAGTGCTAAGTGAAGAGAGACAACAAGTGCTAGGAGACTCGCTCGTACATCTTCTCTCACCAGGGGGGTTTCAATCCAGGTCATTTCGGTTGTGCGGCAGCTGTGAGGGATACCAGTGGATTGGAACGTGATGATGAATTTGAGGCTTTTTTTTTTATCCCCTCAGCGCTAGCATATTCGTTTCACTGCAGACTGCAGGAGTTATTGCATTTTTCCCTGTTGAACTCTCACAGCTTTCATTTTAGGGCTTCAAGTATTTGGTGTTATCATCCATAATTTTATCATTTAGAGTAGCGAGCACTTTGGTATCCTCTGCAGTCGAAATATAGAGGAAGCAGCGGACGTAGTGAAGGTGCAGAAATGAGGTGATAACCTTAGGGAGCAGAGCACATAAAAAGGTTTCAAGATTAAGGGACTGACCACCTCAGACTCCCTCCTCGAGACTGAGGGACTGATCATCTCTCGTGCACATCTGCACTACTCATGTTGTCTTCGTATTTCGACTGAAGAAACCTGCTGATCACGCGAAACATCTCGTCAATAAAGACAAAACTGTTGCGCATGTGTCTTGTTCATCTAGTCATACTGAGCCCCAGCAATATAACGACAGACCAGACTTAAAAAAAAATATTTCGCCGCAAGGCAGTCTCAGTTAATTGAACAAGTTGAGGGAGTGTGTTTACTCAATGAGTTGTACTCACAGAGTTGCGTTTACGTTGGTCAAGTCTTCACTTCCTGCCTAGTCTCTTAACCTGCTGCTGACTGCCATTATTACTTCCTGGACTTTTGTGTGCGTGCGCACGAACACGAAGGAATATGCTCGTGATCTACTAAAGAGGACCTCAGTGGTGTAACGAAAAAATACGCGTTGCAGAACAAGGTATTATTGAGACAACGTTTCAGCCTGTGTAGAACTGTATCGAGTCTAACTTTATAGAAGATTTAAGAAGAATAAAACGTCACCACAACAAGTCAAGTGTTCTGCAGCGTCTCTTTTTTTCAGTGCTTTTAATATTTTTAACACACCTCTCACCTCCCACCAAGGCATCCTAGGACGACCAAAACAAATAAAGAGGAACACGTTCACCATCAATCATTCAACCACTTTTTTGCCAGAAGCACGCACAGACATTACAGTTCAGATGACCTTACAAACTGCAATATCTTCACCTCTCCTGAGTGCAGGAACTCTACTTCCCGAATTAAACAAATGTGCAACATCTGGGTATCATTACTGCAGACGCTTCACCATCCAGTGACTTTATCAATACAAAATCAAGGACATAATTGGAAGACTGAAGAGCTATATACAAAAGATGAGGTAATCAGTCCCTCAGCATTGGAGCTAGTGAAGGGCACCGTACTCGTGAATATACCCAGATGTTCCAAAGGTATCTAATTCTTCATCTTGTCGGTATTGTGTACCATTCGTGTACAACTGTACTTTCCACCTTCAGGAGCGGAGTGCAAGTTATTTAGAGATCATAAAATTGAAGTTGAAAATTTTTGGAATTTTAGGTTTTCTTACCAAAAAATAGTGCCAAATTCTGGCAATAATCATAACAATAGTAATTGCTATGAAATAATCATAATTACTATTGTTATGATTATTTCATTCTAAATACTCAACATGGAAAGTTCTGTGACGACTAAAGTGAAGAGCACAGAGTTGTTGCTGCTCATTTGCCTCTGGGTTATCTACAATGACAGGGGTTTGCAACACGCTCAAATTTGGTGTTTCATCTCCATAGAGTTTTACACACACAAACATTTGAATAACTCGGGAATAAGTAATAATAGGAGTGTCATGATTTTTTCACACAATATTGATGAATGATGGTTCTATTAATATTCAGAGGTGTTTTGCAATATGTTTTACCATTTTGTTTTTATTGACTCATTCTCCAAAAAAAAAAAAAAAAAAAAAAAAAAAAAAAAAAAAAAAAAAAAAAAAAAAAAAAAAAAAAAAAAAAAAAAATATATATATATATATATATATATATATATATATATATATATATATATATATATATATATATATATGTAATATATATATATATATAATGCAATCTATTGACATTTCTCGCAAAAAAGTTTGAAATTTAGATAATCTATCTTTCATCTGATGTTGACTAGAACATTGTACAACTTAACAATTTTGTAGGGTAGGGAGGGTTTTATAAATACAATTTTGCAATATCTTGTAACTTTGCAACAAGGAGTCCATGCAAACATGTGTATAGGATGCAAACTGCTCCTTAAGAACAGCATAAAGTTACACTTGAAAGTGGACCAAAAACAAAAACACAAAATCGTGTTTCTCTATCCCTTCAGGACTCGAGACCCACTAACCGGTTTCTCCTGAGTTCGTTCATCTTTCCTTGGAGATAAATGGTATAAAGTCCCGACACGGTGGGCTTGATAAAGCCCACTGTGTGGGCGAAACGTAGTCAATATGAATCGCATTATACTACATTTGTGTTTATTTTTCCTTCATCTGTACCTGCTTCGGCAGTACATAAATTAAAACTGGAACGATACAGAGATTAGCATGGTCCCTGCGCAAGGATGACACGCAAAATCGTGAAGCGTTCCACATATTTTAACAGAGCCGCGAGGGGCGATGATCCCCGAAACCCTCTCAGGTATCTTTCCATGTTCACATTTCAACACCACGTCAGGCTCCTGTATTCTGCTACATCTACACAACCTGGATATATATCCTCCTCACATGTGTTCCCATTAAATATTCTCAGTTCACGCCATCACTCAAATTACCAAAATATCTCCAAGTTAAATTTATCTACACATCTAGAATCATAGACAAAGCATATCTAAAATCGTGCTACGTTTAAAATAATTTGACCCCTCAAGGAAGGTTCCTTGATGTTGGTGAGGGGCTCCTGATTTAGGAAATTGGATCTGTGCTCCAGTTCCCTGAATTAAGCCTGAATGCCTTCCACATCCCCCCCCCCCACGCGCTGTATAATCCTCCGGGTTTAGCGCTTCCCCTTGATTATAATAATAATAATAAAATAATTTGAAAAATATTCATACCTTCAATAATTCAGATATAGAACTAAAATAATTCTAGCACAGGTCTACGTCAAAATATTTCTAGCGAATGATACAATTCTAGCGCCAAAGCAAAACTAATTCTAGCAAAGGTAAAAATAATTCTAGAAGCTAAAATAATTCTACCAGAAAATCTAAAATAATTCTAGCAGCAGAGCTAAAATAACTCTAGCAGCAAGGGCGTCAAGGTCGCCGCTATCAAACAACCTATTTTCTCTATGTATGTTTCTTTTTCTCTATGTATGTTTCTCTCTCTCCTGCCAAAGGAGTGACCAAATATTTGCCATTTTTTCCAGTCAACACTGCCAAATTTGACAAGATTCCCCCCCCCCATTTTCAACTGTTACTACAATTGTCGAGGAGAAACTCTTATCAGACAGCCAGGCACTTTTTCTCGGTCCTTTTCGGTCGGTCGGTCTCTCTCACATCAACCACCACTCCGTCATTTCCCTCTCTTGATTTTGCTATAATCAATTTGTCGTATGAACGGAAGCTGTAATAACCGAAAGTCAATGAATAAACAGAAGAAAAGGGACTGGGATTCGAACCGTGGTCCATACAGCGCTGGACTTGCTACTTGCATGATCCACGGTTTGAGTCCCATCCACTTTCTTAATTATCACATTAAGTGTAAATCTAGCATAGCTGAACCACACTTAACAATTTTGTAGTGTCTGATATGTGGAAGATGGCTAATGTAATTCTTATTTATAATGCAGAGGATAAGTCGTTACCGTCAAATTACCGCCCAATAAGCCTGACCTGAACTATATGCAATTTAATAGTCAATTATAGATGATAATATAAGAAGTCATCTTGATAATCATAATCTGATCTACGAGACTCAGCATGGATTCATGAGTGGCCGTCCTGTTTGACTAATTTACTGACTTTCTTCAGTTAAAATTCTGAGGCAGTTGGTCATGATATATATATATATATATTATTTATTTGTATTTTAGTAAAGGTTTTGGTAGATTACCACACCCAAGGCTTTTAAGGAAAGTGGCAGCACATGGTACTGAGGGAAAAGTCCTGTGATAGATCGAGGCATGACTCACCAACAGGAAGCAGGGTGAAATCTGAGTGGTGATCTGCAACAAGTGGCGTTCCACAGGCATCAGTTTCAGGTCCATTACTGATCATAATGTGCATTAATGATCTTGACGAGGGAATACCAAGTGAAATGAGCAAATTCGCTGACGATACAAAAATGAGGATCATTCATTCAGAGGAAGACGCCACTGTACTTGAGGAAGATTTAGACTAGCTCATGTCATGGTGTGACATGTAGTAGACGGAGCTTATTGTAGACAAATGCAAAATCCTGAAGCTCGGTAATGTAAATAACCCTACCATCTATGAACTTAATAATATACATCTTAGTCATACAGAATTCGAAAAGGTCTTGGAAGTTATGGTAAGAACCTGAAGCCAAGACACAAGAGCGTAATAAGGCAGATTACTGAGATTTATACAAAGTATAAGCAACAGGAGTCCACAGATTATGCAACAGCTTTAGAAATCATTAATAAGGCCCGACAGATTATGCAGCTCAGTTCTGGTCTCCATATTACAGAATGAATATAAATTCGTTAGAAAATATTCAGAGAAGAATGACAAAATTAATAGATTGCAAAAGAAATCTTCCATACAAAGAATGATTGAAATCCCTTAAATTGCATTCTCTTGTAAGACGAAGAATAAGGGGAGACATAATTGAAGTGTGTAAGTGGAAGATGGGTATTAACAAAGGAGCTATTAATAAGGTCCTGAGGGTATCCCTCCAAGAAAGAGCTCGATATAATTAATTCAAATTGGGTAAGTTTAGATTTAGAAAGGATATAGGAAAGTACTAGTTTGGAAATAGGGTAGTCGTGAAACAGTATGCCTAGTAGGGTCTTCGAATGTAAGATGGATCTGAGCGAGACTTGCACACGAGTTGGCAGGGTTGTCAAGTTTGTTCCTCAGATAGCACTGAAAATGGGTTGGGCAAACGTTTTTCTTATGCAACTTTGGGTTTGAGAAAGAAGTGCCTGGTATAGGCTAACAGGCCTGCTTCAGTGTTCCTCCATTCTTATGTTCTTATTCGAGTTTACTTCTACATGCGTAAAAACAAATAATGGTAGACAAACACACAGGAGCTGTGAATCGACCCGTGCAACCATATATGGACACACACACACACACACACACACACACACACACACACACACACAGTGCCAGAGTGGAATGACCTCGACGAAGAAAAAGTGGTGGAGGAAGGTTTCACACACAGTTTAAAGAGCAGGTACGTTAGGGCACATGAGGTTAGGAGGGAACAAATATAGCAAGCTCCAAGTTAAGAGGCAGGACCACATTTAGGCGAGTACAAAAAGGTGAGTACACACACACGCACATTAGTATAAAAGCAACCATACTGTACTAGCGAGAACCACACAAAATGAAATTACAGGTCGACAGTGAAGGCCAGAGAGAGAGGCTGGAGGGCAGGAACATTGTTGCCTCAAAGTACACACTGAGTATTAGCAAGCCAGGTGGCGGTCAGTGTCATGTCTGCACCTTAAGTGACAGTAGCTGTGGCAGCAGCATCAACTACAAAGAGGATGAGTTTCCTGCCACAACAGAAGCTGCAGCAACAGTAACAAACATTTACTAAAACCAGCAAAATAAGTAGCAGCAACAACAACAAAAACTGCAGCAACAGCAACATCTACAACACCAGCAAAACAAGGAGTAGCAGCAACAGAAGCTACAACAACAGTAAAACTTCCACGGAATCAGCAGCATCAAGAAAAAGAGCGGATCAGTATGAGGCACTACCAACAATATTAAAGAAACTAAATAGTTTCAAAACAAGCTTTTATTTCGGCAACGTTTTACTCTCTACAGCTTAACCAAATCTGGATAAAGCTCGACACAGATTTCAACGTTATCCCCAATAAAAGCTTGTTTTCTAGTCAAGGACAAGAAGACTGGAGAATAGCAGCTTGAGAGAGCCAAAACAAGCGTTGCAACATCAAGAATCGCGATAACGACTACTTTATATATCACTAAGACCCGCATGATCACAAGTAGCATCAATGCTTCCGGTAACATCAACAACAACAGAAACTTCGGAAACTTTACAATTAACTTCAAACATCGTAATACATACACGAGGAGCAGCAACAACAGATGATGCAGCAGCAACAGGTAGGAGCAACAGTGGCAACACCAGAAGCAGGAGCAAGGGAAATAAAACACACACACACACACACACACTTACTTTCGGGGCCAGGAGCTATGACTCGACTCCTGAAACCATAATTAGGTGAGTACTATGGCAGTACCAGTAGCAATAACACGAGCATCGCAAACAAGAGAAACAAGCACCTGTCTGCTGGACTACCTTCGCTAACATCTGGCTAGCTGCTAGGCGCCTTTATGCTTGTCTTCCTATCTACCCGTCTGCCTGGGTGCCTGCCTGTCTTCCTTCCTGTGTATCTGCCGCCAGCTCAGAATAATCGATCACCCAAAATGTTTAAGTATGTGCTTAACCATTAGAACTTCCTTAAGTGGATGAGGTAAGCGTGGAATATAGGCGCTGTGGAGAGATGATGACAACAGAAAACAGGAAACGTGGAGAGATGAGCTTGGAATACAGGAGACTTGGAGAGAATACTCGTTTAAAGTCTGTGGATAATTCAATAAATTTTGTAGAGATCTTGATTACATATCTCTTCCAGCACTCTCACTGTTGAAACAGCAGTAATCGTACCGAGAGGTACCGGAGGTAACTTTGCATATTCACCAACGGTATTTGTCTACTAGATATCGTTGCAGAGCGGTAGTGCAGTGCAATATGCCTTCCACCTATTGTCTTGCAGTGCGAGGAAAAGTGTAGGCTCGGTCCTCCTTCCGATATCAGCGATCCTATCTTTCACCAGTCAGAATGCTGATCATGAGTGCCGGCGCCGTCGATCAGCGGGCGGGCCGGCGTTTGTCGTCACGTCGTTTCCGGGTCGACAGTAATAAAGATAAGAAACTCGGCAGAAAAAGCTTTTATTGGGACAACGTTTCACTCAGTTTATATCGCCATCAAGTCATAACTCAAAGCTGTAATTTGAGCGAAACGTTGTCCGAAGAAAATTTTTTTTTTCTTCGTTCACCATCAATGAATGGTAACAACGGAAATGCTAAAAGCAAGAAATTCAAATTCCAGCTTTTATTGTGATAACGTTTTGCCCTGTGTAAAACCTTACATAGAACGAAACGTTGCCGCAACTAAAGCTTATTTTTCCTGTCTTTTACTGTATCGTTCACGTCAGTACGGCAAACTGATTTAATGAACGAATGGGAAATTTTGAGGCTTTACGCTAAGTTGATTATATTCTTCGAAACTCGGGTGAAATTAATATATATATATATATGTCGTGCCGAATATGTAAAACTGGTCAATTAGCAAGAACTCATTTAAAATTAAGTCCTTTCTAAAATTTTCTCTTATACGTTTAAAGATATATTTTTTTCTTTAATGTTAATGTAAAAATCTATAATTTTGCACCAAAAGTAACTTAGAAAACTTACCTAACCTTATTATAACAAGAGCAATTTATTTTAGCCTAACCCAACTTAATATATTTTAGATTTGTTTACAATAATTTAGTACTAAACAAACACATTCAAATATATTTTTCTCGTTAGGTTCAGAATGATTTTGGCGAAATTATTGCATACACAAATTTTCACTTGTCCTATATGGCAAGATGAGCGTTGCTATTTAAGCCAAGATCGCAAGTTCTGCCTATTCGGCACGACATACATTATATATATATATATATATATATATATATATATATATATATATATATATATATATATATATAGATTGAAAAGCCTTTAAAAAAGTGGGGGTTATGGTTGTTCAGACACAAACAGTTAAGGTCTGGTGACCTCTGCAAGTGGCCTGCGAGGTCACCGTTTGTGACTTCTTTCTTTGGGGGTACGTGAAGAGCACACTTTACGTACCAGCACTACGTGCAACCCTGGAGGAGCTGAAAATTTCGATCACTGAAGCAGTTCGCATGATAACTCCTGATATGCTGCCGAGCGTCTGGACCGAACTGGACTATCACATTATGTTTGCCGAGCAACCAGAGGGACGCACACTGAGTGCCTTAATGCTACCTTATACCACATGAAACTGAATGAAATCCTGCATCTGAAGCTACTAACTGTGAAAGATTACAATAAAGTTACATGTTATACCTGTTTGAAATCAGGGAGTGTTTCTTTGGACAGCCTGTATAATATTCAGTAACACTGCGTCTAGCCGGGGGATCGAACCCGTGTTGTTTTAGCTCATCTCATGATGAGCGAAAATTCACGACGCTCTAACCCAATGGACAATAATACAATCCTACAAGAATCGCTCTGAATGACCCATATGGCCTTAGCGCCTAACATGAAATCCTTCACTCTACACCTAGATCCAAATTTCGCACTAGAGATAATAGTGAAAAACACACAACATGCTGTTAGGAAGGCAATATTTCATTCAGTATAAGAGTTATTTCATGTCACTGCATGATAAACCTTTATCATGTCATGACATGATAAAGCTCCACCCAAAGTGACATGTCCATATCAAAGCGTGCCTGAACAACTCCCAAAGAACAAGCCTTAGGTTAGGTTAGGTTACGTTAAGTTAAGTTAGGTTAGGTTAGGTTAGGTAGGTTCGTTAGGAAACAGAACAGGTGCTTCAACAAATCTTTCGCACAATGAGTATATAAAGAAAATCTCCTAATCCTTGATTAGACCCATCAACTGATACATCAACTGTCCAATATGCAAATGCATGCACTTTCTATCTTATTTATGTAAAAAACACCACGATTATTAACTGCTAAAACAGAAAATCTTCTAGTTACAATGTACACATCAGTAAACAGCAGGAACTTAGTTAAAGGACATGCAACAGCAAAGGAACAAGAACAAACAAAAGAAAACGGAGGAGGAACTGGAAGTGTACAAGTATTGTCACAGTACAATAATGTAATTTAGCACGTCACTGTATAATGTATGGTATACTTTATCGTGATATCATATATGGTCAATACATTGTTATACCAAGGATGGTATACAGTACCGAGAAGTTGCCGAGTATGATATGCAACACTATATTCAAGGTGAGGGACTGATCACCTAAAAAATACATCTCATCTTCTGTTTCCAGTGTTATAATCACTTGAATTCGATTGAAGAAACGTGCTGCTCAGGCGAAACGTATAGACGATAACGATACCTAGATGTTGTACGTCTCTCTCTCACCAGAACACTATTTGCTCGTGTGTGTATTGTATTGCATGTTTGGTGTCATTGTGTTGTTGCTCCATGAAGATTTTAATGCACAAGAAGTCGTGTTTTGTGAACTAACTCCGTCAGTAATAGAGGGAAAAAATTTCCACTCTTGTATAGCAAGTTTCTTCAAGCAGAAAAGCTAACTTTAGTTCCTTTGAACCAACCTAAGTTGTCCTTCAACATTTTCTGGAGTATTTTTCTCTGGCTAACTCAAGTCGCAGTCTCACGCTTGGCGTACTGAAGTCGCAGTCTCACGCTTGGCGTACCGAAGTCGCAGTCTCACGCTTGGCGTACCGAAGTAACAATATCATACCAGACATACTGAAGTAACAATATCATACCAGACATACTGAAGTAACAATATCATACCAGACATACTGAAGTAACAATATCATACCAGACATACTGAAGTAACAATATCATACCAGGCATACTGGGCAATAACTTCAAAATTATCTGCAAACTTAATCCACATTTCGTTTTATTTTTATAAATTTTAGACGATATTGTTTCTTAAACTTATTTAATATGAAGCGCTAAAACCGTGTGGATCACTCATCACCAGGAATGGTGGAAACTCGATCCTCCGTCCGCTAATACTGACATATCATCTACTAGGACTAGCCTAATTGTTTATTTTAAAAATATTTATAACCAGTACTAGAAATAGTAACTAGTAAAGGGTGAGAGTAGGTGAGAGAATCTATGTGAGAAAATGTATGTAGGAGAAAACGTGACGCTAATCAGGTTTGATGTGAGGAAGAGGAAAGGGTAGCTAAAATTACTCATCAGAATCAACTCATCTCCCCGGAAGGGTTACAATAACATTCACCAGGGAAGCGCTAAACCCCAAACTAACCATTGAGCACCAGTGGGGATGGGAGGCAAACAAGCTTGATCCAAGTGAACGTCAGATCCAGTTCCTTGGATCAAGAGCTGAGTTATGACTTTTCCTAAATGATGCAAATACTGTAAAATGTTCAATGTGTTGATTAGTCGAATCTGATCTGATGTTTCTCTTATTCTTTCCTGGGGAACTACTATTATATTTAGATAAAGAGCTAAACCCTTGTGGAGCGTTCAGGAGTGAAGGCTCGATCCTTCCTCCCCTAATAGTGAAGCAGACCTAGCCTCGTCAGAATTTTTCATAAATACATTCACCTTCAACATTCTCTAGAAATCAAACATTCTGTTCGTCCACCGTAACTTATAACCATCGTAAGACAAAATATTCAACTTCAACTTTCAACATTATAACATTCAGCTTCAACATTCTCTAGAGATCGAACACAATGTACATTAACCCAGGCTTGGGAAGTTAATATTCCCCTCACTATAACCATGACAAGCAGTAGTTATTCGCTAACCCGACATTTTCAACAATTTCGGCAGCAAAATACTCAATCGTGGGGTATAATAAATGATCTTTTAACAGCGCCGGGCAGCTATATTACCAGTGATATAGTGTTTAGATGTTGGCCCTTGACGTCTGAGCTATATTAAGTGATATATTATAAGACGTGATCTTAGAGTTCATCTACAAAGTGAGTATCTATTTTACCCACATGGGATATATGTATTTTACTCAAAAGAATGTAACTGTTCACACACACACACACACACACAGGGTGAACCTAGTAGCGACCAGTGAGGGGGCGGGGCAAGGAGCTATGAATCGACCCCTGTAACCAAAATTAGGAGAGTACACACACCCACAGACTCGACCTCTGCAGCCACAATTAGGAGAGTACACGAGTTATGAAAAAAACAAAATGCTCACTTTTTAAGTGAAAAAAACTATAATTTCTGTATCAAAAATACCGGATGTTTATATAGAGTTAAGGAGTTTCAAAAGATATTTTTAGAATGAGATGTTTACTATAGTCATGGGGAAGCATTAAACGCGCAAGGATCATACAACGGCTGGGGAACTGGAGGTAATCAGGTTCCATCCAAGTAAGGGAAGGACAGTTCTAGTTCCTTGCATCAAGGTTGTGTTCTGTGTCTAGCTTACACAGCACTTTTGTAAATTTATACGAAGTAGTGAAGAAAAGGCACATGTTCCACAACATATTTATCAGGACGATGATCTACCTGAAGAGCTTTATTAAATTAAGAGATTCGACCTGTGTAACATCAATACAGAGCTCTTTATAGAGCTTTGTATCGCAATAAGAGCTTGCTCTCATCGTGTTTTTAGTCAAGTGAAATACAACAGTTACCCTTTCTATATACATTTTTATATTTACCATCTATGAATATACGAAAAAAAAAACCACTACCTATAAACTCTGCGGATTTTGTTCATATAATTTTACTTACTATTGAACAGCGAGAGGCTAAGGACCAGAAACCAGACATTATGACACAGGAAATACAGATTATATTTGCCTAAGATGAGTGTTGATTATACCCCAGAATAGAGAATTTTCTGGTCAAAATTGTAGGAAAATATTGAGACAATGAATAAATTTCCTCTTGACGACCCTAGTGGGAGAGATTAGCTTTCCAGTAGTTCAATAATGTATAAAAATGTTCGTCCCAATGAGAACGTTCAAGCTTATATATATATATATATATATATATATATATATATATATATATATATATATATATATATATATATATATATATATATATATATATATATATATATATATATATATATATATATAAACACCAGCCGTCTCCCACCGAGGTGAGGGTGACCTAAAAATTAATAAACACTTTCATCACATCAGACTCTTACCAAAGGCACGTTGATACTATAGTTCAGATACCACTCTTAACTGCAAATATCCCTACATGTCCTTTAGAGTGAAGGCACTGAACTTCCCACCTCCAAAACTCCGGTTAACCGGTTTCCAAATATCTTTTCATAAATGTAGCATTATCACACTTCAACAGCACTCACTAACACTCACGCCTGCTGGATGTCCACGCCCTTAGCATACAAATCCTTTTTCACCTCCCTCTTTACTTCGCCTTCCCTCTACTTATGTATGTATATGTATGTATATATATATATATATATATATATATATATATATATATATATATATATATATATATATATATATATATATATATATATATAATATATGCAAAACAACCACTCTGAAAGAATAGGGAAATTCCAAGCGCTTTCGTGACTACTCACATTATCAACGAACTATGAAAGCAAAGCATCCAAGGAAGCTATATAAGGGGTCTGGCCAACACCTCACTATCAGATCCCACAACGGTTAAACACCTGACGCGCGCCGACCCAATTGGATAGGTCCTTTGCACAACCCACCCACAAACCATTCTACCCAAGAAAATTTAAAAATTGTTATTTGTCCAGTGTATTATTAAATTCTTCCCAAATTCTATCAATTATAAATGGATCCAATTTATATAAACCAAAGGAAATATTCACATGACTTAAGAAATCGTAATGACACGATTGCAAACAAACCATACCCCCGGCCGGGATTGAACCCGCGGTCATAGAGTCTCAAAACTCCAGCCCGTCGCGTTAGCCAACTAACGCGACGGGCTGGAGTTTTGAGACTATGACCGCGGGTTCAATCCCGGCCGGGGGTATGGTTTGAAATATTCATATTATTGTCAAAACTGCTTTTTATGAAACAAGATTCAATTATATTCCTGTCGACCATGGACTTGCTTGATACTACTTTCTCAACTTTTTGAAAATCAATTGGATGGTTAAAATCTCTTACATGAATAAATAGAGCATTGGAATCTTGTCCAGTTCTAATGCTATATTTATGTTGTTTTAATCTTAGTTCGAGATTTTTACCAGTTTGACCGTAATAAACTTTATCGCAAATTTTACAAGGAATCTTATACACACATCCATCAGCATTTTGGGGGAAATTCTTTATCAAAAGTTTTTTTACTGTATAAAGATTAGAATGGGCTAAGCTAAGCCCATTCTATAAACTTTACTGTTGAGTTTGAAGAAAATAACTCATTGCCTTTTCTAGATGTTTTAATTATTAAGGGTAATAATGAATTCAAATTTAAAATTTACAGAAAACCTACAAATAACTGTTCCTATGTCCACTATTATTCCTCGCATCAAGATAAAGTCAAACTGTCTGTTTTTTCATCAATGTTTTTGAGAGCTTTACGAATTTGTAGTCCTGAGTTCATAGATGAGGAAATATCCAAAATTTATGAAATAGGTAATGATTTAAAATACCCAAGAAATGTAATTGATAAATCTTTTAAAGTTGCTAGAAATACTTTTTATATTCCAAAAAGGGACAACCAGCCTTATTCAACTAAAAATATGTTGGATCTCCCTTACCATGAAAACTTGGTTGATATGCCTTCTCTTCTTAAGACTTTTAATATTAAAGTTGTATTCAAAAATCTTGATACAGTAAAAAAAACTTTTGATAAAGAATTCCCCCCAAAATGCTGATGGATGTGTCTATAAGATTCCTTGTAAAATTTGCGATAAAGTTTATTACGGTCAAACTGGTAAAAATCTCGAACTAAGATTAAAACAACATAAATATAGCATTAGAACTGGACAAGATTCCAATGTTCTGTTTATTCATGTAAGAGATTTTAACCATCCAATTGATTTTCAAAAAGTTGAGAAAGTAGTATCAAGCAAGTCCATGGTCGACAGGAATAAAATTGAATCTTGATTCGTAAAAAGCAGTTTTGACAATAATATGAATATTTCCTTTGGTTTATATAAATTGGATCCATTTATAATTTATAGAATTTGGGAAGAATTTAATAATACACTGGACAAATAATAATTTTTAAATTTTCTTGGGTAGAATGGTTTTTTGGGGGAGTTGTCAAAAAGCTTCCCTTGGCTCGGCCCGTCTGTTTCCCTTTTTTGA
>NC_091340.1:1008084-1009528 GCF_038502225.1 Cherax quadricarinatus | reverse complement strand
TAGACCCAGGTGAGTATCTAGATGGGGTAGACCCAGGTGAGGATCTAGATGGGGGTAGACCCAGGTTAGGATCTAGATGGGGGTAGACCCAGGTTAGGATCTAGATGGGGGTAGACCCAGGTGAGGATCTAGATGGGAGTAGACCCAGGTGAGGATCTAGATGGGGGTAGACCCAGGTGAGGATCTAGATGGGGGTAGACCCAGGTGAGGATCTAGATGGGGTAGACCCAGGTGAGGATCTAGATGGGGGTAGACCCAGGTGAGGATCTAGATGGGGGTAGACCCAGGTGAGGATCTAGATGGGGTAGACCCAGGTGAGGATCTAGATGGTGGAAGACCCAGGTGAGGATCTAGATGGGGGTAGACCCAGGTGAGGATCTAGATGGTGTAGACCCAGGTGAGGATCTAGATGGGGTAGACCCAGGTGAGGGATGATCTAGATGGGGGTAGACCCAGGTGAGGGATGATCTAGATGGGGGTAGACCCAGGTGAGGGATGATCTAGATGGGGGTAGACCCAGGTGAGGGATGATCTAGATGGGGGTAGACCCAGGTGAGGGATGATCTAGATGGGGGTAGACCCAGGTGAGGGATGATCTAGATGGGGGTAGACCCAGGTGAGGGATGATCTAGATGGGGGTAGACCCAGGTGAGGATCTAGATGGGGGTAGACCCAGGTGAGGATCTAGATGGGGGTAGACCCAGGTGAGGATCTAGATGGGGGTAGACCCAGGTGAGGATCTAGATGGGGGTAGACCCAGGTGAGGATCTAGATGGGGTTAGACCCAGGTAAGGGAGCATCGAGCTGGTGGTGGATCCAGGTGAGAGACGACCTAGGTAAGAAGGAACCCAGGCCAGGGAGGATCCAGGTGAGAGAAGACCCTGGTGAGGGTGGACCCAAGGGAGCCCTACATGTTGATAGTGAAAAGTGCAATACAAAAATAATCAAATGGTGATACAATTTTGTGACATTCCTTACAGGTGAACAATAACACACGAACATTTTCCAGGAGTGAACCATCTGTACATTAAACCTTGACCTGGAAGCTAATCGTCCCCTCAGGGGCCGTCATGAGAAGGAATTTATTCATTACCCAACATTTTCTACGATTTCGTCCTGGAAATTCTCCAGCTTGAGGTATAATCAACGCTCCTTTAGCAGCACCGGTCAGCCATGTAACGAGGGTCGTAACGACTACCAGCTGGGTCTTGACTTCTCACAAGTACTAAAGTAAGTGAAATAATACGAGTAAAAACCGCAGACTTTACACAAGGTCGAATATGTATTTATAAGAATTTAGGAAACTCGACTGATACAGGATTAGCAACAACTGTCTCAAGACTGCAGTCGCTCGTGACAATACTCGAACTGCAAACAGAAATAACACTAACTCAGTCCCATATAAGAGAAGACACGACGACACAGTTGGAAGTAAAAAAAAAAA
>NC_091340.1:993084-1003084 GCF_038502225.1 Cherax quadricarinatus | reverse complement strand
ACCTCTTCGACCCCATTGCCTATGCTCTCATTAGCCCATCTATCCTCCAATAGCTGTTTATATCTTACCCTAACTGCCTCCTCTTTTAGTTTATAAACCTTCACCTCTCTCTTCCCTGATGCTTCTATTCTCCTTGTATCCCATCTACCTTTTACTCTCAGTATAGCTACAACTAGAAAGTGATCTGATATATCTGTGGCCCCTCTATAAACATGTACATCCTGAAGTCTACTCAACAGTCTTTTATCTACCAATACATAATCCAACAAACTACTGTCATTTCGCCCTACATCATATCGTGTATACTTATTTATCCTCTTTTTCTTAAAATATGTATTACCTATAACTAAACCCCTTTCTATACAAAGTTCAATCAAAGGGCTCCCATTATCATTTACACCTGGCACCCCAAACTTACCTACCACACCCTCTCTAAAAGTTTCTCCTACTTTAGCATTCAAGTCCCCTACCACAATTACTCTCTCACTTGGTTCAAAGGCTCCTATACATTCACTTAACATCTCCCAAAATCTCTCTCTCTCCTCTGCATTCCTCTCTTCTCCAGGTGCATACACGCTTATTATGACCCACTTCTCGCATCCAACCTTTACTTTAATCCACATAATTCTTGAATTTACACATTCATATTCTCTTTTCTCCTTCCATAACTGATCATTTAACATTACTGCTACCCCTTCCTTTGCTCTAACTCTCTCAGATACTCCAGATTTAATCCCATTTATTTCCCCCCACTGAAACTCTCCTACCCCCTTCAGCTTTGTTTCGCTTAGGGCCAGGACATCCAACTTCTTTTCATTCATAACATCAGCAATCATCTGTTTCTTGTCATCCGCACTACATCCACGCACATTTAAGCAACCCAGTTTTATAAAGTTTTTCTTCTTCTCTTTTTTAGTAATTGTATACAGGAGAAGGGGTTACTAGCCCATTGCTCCCGGCATTTTAGTCGCCTCATACGACACGCATGGCTTACGGAGGAAAGATTCTTTTCCACTTCCCCATGGACAATAGAAGAAATAAAAAAGAACAAGAGCTATTTAGAAAAAAGAGAAAAACCTAGATGTATGTATATATATATATGCATGTGCGTGTCTGTGAAGTGTGACCAAAGTGTAAGTAGGAGTAGCAAGATATCCCTGTTATCTTAGCGTGTTTATGAGACAGAAAAAGAAACCAGCAATCCTACCATCATGCAAAACAGTTACAGGTTTTTGTTTCACAGTCATCTGGCAGGACGGTAGTACTTCCCTGGGTGGTTGCTGTCTACCAACCTACTACCTATATATATATATATATATATATATATATATATATATATATATATATATATATATATATATATATATATATATATATATATATATATATATATATATATATATATATATATATATATATATATATATATATATATATAATATATATATATATATATATATATATATATATATATATATATATATATATATATATATATATATATATATATATATATATATATATATATATATATATATATTACACATTATATAATATATATATATAATATATATAATATATATATATATATAATATATATATATATAATATATATATATAATATATATAATATATATATATATAATATATATATATAATATATATAATATATATGTCGTGCCGAATAGGCAGAACTTGCGATCTTGGCTTAAATAGCAACGCTCATCTTGCCATATAGGACAAGTGAAAATTTGTGTATGCAATAATTTCGCCAAAATCATTCTGATCCTAACGAAAAAAATATATTTCACTGTGTTTGTTTAGTATTAAATTATTGTAAACAAATCTAAAATATATTTAGTTGGGTTAGGCTAAAATAAATTGCGTTTGTTATAATAAGGTTAGGTAAGTTTTCTAAGTTCCTTTTGGTGCAAAATTATTAATTTGTACATCAACATTAATGAAAAATATATATCTTAAAACGTATAAGAGAAACTTTTAGAAAGGACTTTATTTTAAATGAGTTCTTGCTAATTGACCAGTTTTACATATTAGGCACGACATATATATATATATATATATATATATATATATATATATATATATATATATATATATTCAAATTCCTCCAGCAACTTTCTGTAAGTATTTTTTTCCCCAAATCTCTCAAAAGTACTTCATCATTAAAATGCATTATTATGCTTAAAGTACGTTTTACTAAAATTATAAGACCATCAAAAAAGTCATTGAAAAGCCGCGTTAACATTCTTATACACGTTAATATGACCTTCGTTCTCCACAAAGTAATTTTAAGATTAACAACTTACAACCGGTTGTTTCCATTACTTAACACATCGATCACACACATCCACCTTATTATAATAACACGCCTTTTCCAAGTACACAAACACAACAAACAGGTTATTTCCTAATCTCGGTGTTGATGACATATGGTACAATTAAAACATTAGATACACGCAAATCCATCTTACTCCTCTGTAATCGTACGTGATATTTTTCCCATCATTCTTGTTTATAAGAATTATTATACCGTCTCTTCTCCTCCTCTCTCTCTTGGATGAAAGACTTAATCATATTCTTCACCAATTTTTGGGTACGTCAATTCTTGCAAATATTAATGCCTCCCTGCTACTCTCCCTGCATCAACTGCTACTCTCAAATGCATCAACAATTCGATAAACTTAAACATGCCAATTTTCAAAACTTCAGTATTAATCCCATCCATCATCGATGTTTTACCCACGTAAATTCCATTAATTTCGTCACTAAGCCATATCAACCACACTCACTTCTGGCTCTTCCCTCCTCATCCGTTGCATTCCCTCATGCCTCCGTGAGTGAAATTTCTGCTTCCATTTAGTCATCGACATTCAACAACTTCTAAAACTATTCTCAACTCAGGAGCTGTACCACTGGACAGCAACATCAAAGGAAATAATGGGCATTAATAAAAGTGTTTCAACTCATTTCCCAAGCATGTTTCGGTTCGAGTGATTTTGCAATATCAAAGCATCCAAACTTGCTTTGCAACACTGGTGTACAATTATAATAAAAACAACCCACTTAAGTGTGCTTCGGAACAACCCACGTGTGTTTAAGAAGCACATAAGCGTGCTGCAGAATAAGCCACGCAAATGCGAGAACAAGCCAAGCTGAATAACAAGCCATTGGTACTACCGTGCTATACAATGCCTTGCTCTTATCTAAGTTATTCACCTGCTTTTCAGCTTTAATGTTCGCTCTCTCTCTCTCTCTCTCTCTCTCTCTCTCGGGATTTTTACAGGGTTAGGTTAAGAGTTCCTACCTTAATTTACCAGCTAAGAGCTGTTGCCTACTTCATCTCATTAGGAAGCTTTGCCTAGCATTAAGATCTCTCTCTCTCCCTCTCTCTCTCTCAGTGCCTTAATTATAGGTCCATCGGTAATTTTTACGCTATAATCTGGAAATATCCATCATGCTGCGATTTTCACTCATGGTAGCACTGCCTACTCTCTCACCCGTCACGGAAGCACTAACTTCACTTTTACGCACCATGGCAGAACTACCATCACCTCTCCTGATACCAATCATGGTAGGACTACCTTCACTCTTACCCACCATGGTAGCACTACCATCACTCACCTCTCGAGGTAGCCATCATGGAAGCACTATCACCTTCACCTCTCGAGGTAGCCATCATGGAAGCACTACCACCTTCACCTCTCGAGGTAGTCATCATGGAAGCACTATCACCTTCACCTCTCGAGGTAGTCATCATGGAAGCACTATCACCCTCGCCTCTCGATGTAGTCATCATGGAAGCACTATCACCCTCGCCTCTCGATGTAGTCATCATGGAAGCACTATCACCCTCGCCTCTCGATGTAGTCATCATGGAAGCACTATCACCCTCACCTCTCGATGTAGTCATCATGGAAGCACTATCACCCTCACCTCTCGATGTAGTCATCATGGAAGCACTATCACCCTCGCCTCTCGATGTAGTCATCATGGAAGCACTATCACCCTCACCTCTCGATGTAGTCATCATGGAAGTACTATCACCCTCACCTCTCGATGTAGCCATCATGGAAGTACTATCACCCTCACCTCTCGATGTAGTCATCATGGAAGTACTATCACCCTCACCTCTCGATGTAGTCATCATGGAAGCACTATCACCCTCACCTCTCGATGTAGCACTATCACCCTCACCTCTCGATGTAGTCATCATGGAAGCACTATCACCCTCACCTCTCGATGTAGCCATCATGGAAGCACTATCACCCTCACCTCTCGAGGTAGCCGTCATGGAAGCACTATCACCCTCACCTCTCGATGTAGTCATCATGGAAGCACTATCACCTTCACCTCTCGAGGTAGCCGTCATGGAAGCACTATCACCTTCACCTCTCGATGTAGTCATCATGGAAGCACTATCACCCTCACCTCTCGAGATAGCCGTCATGGAAGCACTATCACCCTCACCTCTCGAGATAGCCGTCATGGAAGCACTATCACCCTCACCTCTCGATGTAGTCATCATGGAAGCACTATCACCTTCACCTCTCGATGTAGTCATCATGGAAGCACCATCACCCTCACCTCTCGATGTAGTCATCATGGAAGCACCATCACCCTCACCTCTCGAGGTAGCCGTCATGGAAGCACTGTATTACCCACCACGACAGTAGCTTCTTCACCTTCAGCCATAACGCCTGTTCAGGAACTCTTGATACAAAGAACTGGAGCTACAACTTCCCCAGTAGCAAACTGAGCTACCACCAACTCCTTCCGTTCCCAAGGGTCCGCAAGACCCAAACGGGTTTAGCGCGTCCCAATGACTATAACGACTTAGTTTAGTGCAAACAAGTTAGTTCAGCCGAATGACCAATATGGTTGAAACTCATCACATGATTAATAATAACAATGATTACGGAAATACATATTTACAGGTTAACTAACTTAACATTGCTAACTTTTCTGCAAAAATACCTTCATTATTACGATTATTATAACTTGATATATTTTATTAGCATTGCTATTACTATAATAATACTATAATTACATTAATTTTATAAACACTGACCTTATAATTATTATATTACTTTTTATAAATATTACTATTATCAGTCACAAGGAGGCGCTAAATGCGTAGGAGCCATACAGTGGCCGGCAATTTCAGTCATTTTCATGCAATTTACAAAGGATCCAGCAAGACGTGTAACTAATTTGTAAATTTCACCTTCAAAGCGGATCCAATGCTACCAGGTATTTCATCAGATTCTCTCCTCCCCCCAGGCAGAATTATGCATCTTATTTTAGACTGAAGTCTTCATCCTCAGTAAATACCGAAAGGAATTCAGACATGTTTTACCAGATTGTTGGAGTTGGCACGTTAATCTTGTGACGATCCAGCAGTTGCGTTGAAATTTGCAGGTTCAACGCCTTTTGTGGAGAGAGCGAGAACTGTGCAACTCTTAGCTCTGCTCTTGTAGAGTTAGTGTTAATTCTTAACTCTTGTATTTTCAGGCTGCGTCTTAGAAACTCTCGACTCTTGCTTGTACATGCGTCTTCTAAGCAACTCATGACTCTTGCTTGTATAAACGTTGTCTGGGTAACTTTTTACTCTCGTTTGTACAAACGTGTGTGTAATTCTTAACACCTGTCTGCACAAGCTTTTTCTGGACATCTCTTGGCTCATGCTCGTACACGCGTCCTGTGTTTAACTTAATTCTTGATTACTCACACTGCTTCTGTGTAACTCGAAACACTTGCTTATCCAGGCGGCACAGCAGCTATTATCTTTTGGTTAAACAGTTGCCTTAAAGTAACTTTTAACTCTTCTTTATACAGTTTAAGCAAATCTTTAATTCTGCTTATACATGCGCCATGTATCTCTTAAATCTCGCCTGAAAAGGCTACTTCTTAATACTTTTAATAGTTATATAATAATTAATGCCAATACAGTGTTTAATAGCAATTCAAGACCTAAATTCATATATAATGATGTTTTTTATACATGTGCAAGCTCAGAGAAAAATAAGGACGTACTCTAAAAAAAATGCTAAATAACCTATTTAAATACCCATGAAAATAGCCGTCTTAGAAACAAAAATGAATTTTAGTCATTTTATTATGCTCATAAAAATGCCTTAACCATCATTATGCCCATAATGACGATAATTAATCGACAATATGCTTCTATTAATGGCGTTTAGCTAACCCTTTGCTGGAAAATCACATAATTGAAAAGTTTCTTGCTGAGAAATTGGACTCAAAGATGACAAATAACCGACTGCTTACTTGTAAAAAATTACTACAAAAAACCAGTTTATGCTCGCAAAAGATGACAGGGAAAAAATTAGTTAACCCAGAAAAGAATTTTCCCCTAAAATTTAATGTTTTGTACACTGAAGGCATTTTTGCGTATAATTGTTTGGCTTGACGAGTCAAGAGCCGAGCCAGCAGGACAGGAGAGTAAACAAGGAACTAAAAAAAAAAGATTGAAAATACCGACTTGCAAGAAAATTATCCATATATTTCATACTTAAACTGCCTTAAATTGCTCTGTTTATCTTGACGGATTACTGAAATTTGCTAAGCTTAGCGAAGGTAACCCATCGATTGACCTTATAACGAGTTGTGCCAGGAGGGGGAGACGGGTGGTCGAAGTCAACACAAGTTTACGTTTAAAAATATACAGACTCTTCATTTAGGTGTCATGATGCTGGTGAAAGATTTGACCTCAGGCACAGGAGTAATCCTTGAACCTACTTATCCCTAATTTCTCAGGCAACTATCTGACCTCTAAGAATATAACGATTATCTTACTAAGTAATAATAATAATAAGAAAATTTATGATGCAGAAGTAGCAGCAGAAGATAAAGAAGCTGAAGACGAAACAAGAAAAAGCAACAAGCACAATACGGTGATTAGGATGATCCAACATACTTTTGTCACAAATGTAATAAAATATAATTACAAATGTATAACATATGTTAGAACCTTAACTTCAAGTTGTGTAAATATACAACAGACTCGTGTATAATGTTAATTACCTTCAATACATCTCTACGTGTTTATTATTAATTTTTCACTGAAAAAATACCTTAACTAGTAGGGGGTCATATAATTCCTGAGTGAAGGTTATTAGGTACGAGGATAGCTCAAGAAAGGATTCGAACCTGCGTTCTTCGAAGTAAGCATTCGAAGCCTTATCCACCTATGACTTCGCGGGCCAAAACAGTCTTTACTCCAGTCTAAGATGTAGGAGGATCGAGCCTCCAGCCTAGTGTGCACACATGCAATATTTTCACCAGCATTAAGATTCTTAAATAATGTGCTTTTTTAAAGACTGGTTTTATGTTGACTCCTACGTACCACCACTCCTCGTCCTCCTGGCGTACCTCACTACACAGCTCCGCCCAATATCTTGGAAGACAACTCCAGCTTAAGACAACACACTGCTCAAGTTCCCGTATGTTAATAAGACAAGCACAGCAATAAGACATTTATTATGAAAGCGTTTCGCTCAATGGTTGCTTTGCCTGTCTAATTAGATAGACAAAGTGAGCTAAACGTTTCCATAATAAATGTCTTAGTGTTACTTTGTCAGCTTTATGACTAAAGGCAGGGGGTACTTAGATGCTGATGTGGGGGCTCTTAATCCAAAGAATCTCAGCTGCCTTTCCCTTCCTTGGATCAAATCTAATTACCTCACATTCCCCAGGCGTTGCATGACCCCTAGAAGTTCAGCATTTCCTCTTGAATACAATAATAAGGTTTATCACAGGCAACGTAGAGGCACACTGCTGCTGCTATAACCTTCCCAGTTTAATATATTAAATATTAAACTATCCCTTCCAACAATTATTACTTAGTGTCAACAACTGTCTCACGAGGCACATTGTAGCCCTAAATGGAGGGGAAGGGGAGAAGGGGAAGAGTAAAGGGGAAGGAGTAAAGGGAAAGGAGCGAGGGACAAGGTTGGTCCGCCATTACTTCAGAATATCAACAAAGAGCGGCTAGTGTGTTTACATGTGACGTCATAGAGGGTGAGGTACCTGGGGAGCCGTGTTAGGTGAATGTGGAACCTAACGTGAAGCAACAGAGGGTGAGGTACCTGGAAAGCAGTGCTGGGTGGTTGTGGAACCTAACACGAAGGAGCAAAGAGTTACTTGCATCAGTGCTTGGTAGTTGTGGAACCTAACATGAAGGAAGAATGATACTTGGAGCAGTGCTGGGTGATTGTGAAACCTAACATGAAGAAACAGAGGGGGTGAGGTACCTGCGTAGTAGTGCTCAGGTGCTGGGTGAATGTTGAACTTAACAATAAGGGACGCAGTGGTGAGATAACTTAACTAGTAACGAGTGAATGTTCAACAAAGCATGCAGGGGCGCTAGGAGCCAGTGGTGGAGCACAGGTTATATTAATAAAAAGTAGTAAACATGAGATTCAAGAGCACTTAAGAACTTTTGTTTACAGAAACAAAGCGTTTCATTGACCTGTAGTGAGGTTTCACAAGTGAATCTAGGAAATCAAGAAAAATGTTCTTGTATATAAAGAATAGTAAGGTATAGGGTAATACATCAAGTTATGATGAAGTAGGTAAATTCATGTAAAGCAAAAGGACACAAGTGCAACTAATGTGACATTTTATTGTGGCAACGTTTCGCTCTACAGGAGCTTTATCAAGCCATTACGTAATAGCTTGATAAAGCTCCTGGAGAGCGAAACGTTGCCACAATAAAATGTCACATTAGTTGCACTTGTGTCCTTTTACTTTACATATTGTCGGTAATACAACCAACTTTATTACAGGTAAATTCATGTTTCGCAGGTACGGTAGGTCTACTGCAGTGGTCCACTACCTAGGAATATTGCTTTGAGGAGTGAGTGAGATATTCTGTGTTCCTTTCCGTGTGGGCGAGGGGCAAGGATAAAGGTTGAAACCCCCACTGCTCTTCAGTGAAGAACATTGTCTGCAGATTTACACTATAGACACTATTCTTAGTTGTTTCTATATCCTTTGTGTTGTGTGGCTCTCTTCAACGATGGTGAGTTTACCCCTTTCCTATGCCTTAAGAAGCGAGACAGTTCCTATGCACCACACAAGCGTTGTTTTCGTTGTGGATGCGGCAGGTGTACTTGCATTCGTTAACGGAATTTTTGGGTCCCTCCCGGTTTCCCCATGCATACTTTATCGCGGCCTTTAAAAGGGATAATGTACACATCCACGAAATATTGGTCTTTAGGTCGTGCAAAGTCCGTGAGAAACATTTTTGCAACTTGTGTCTTTTTCACTATTTTCGTAAAAAAAGCCATTTCTATTCATATCTTGTTTATAGAGTATTTACTCTAAGGTTATGAAATATATTCGACTTAGAAAACAATGCCAGTTAACTTAATGCAGAAATGCTACTATTTCCCATAGGCTAGTGACACTGTCTACGGCTTTACTGTAAGAAGATATTCAGTAGCGTCACGGTCAGTATAAAACACTATTTCAGGATATTACTGATGTAGGTGGTCAATAGAATACATAATGCCAACCTCAAGATGGACAGTGCCCCATAACTAATGCTTCCTCTGCTCACTAGTACAAGTACTGCCAACTTGCTGAAGTAACACTTTACTTCCTAGGCCACGAGAGGAATGAAGAGTTTAAAATTACATACACCTTTACTTAGGTTAGAAAATTCTAAATCTTAATAACAGTGTCAGATACCAAGAATGTCTAAATGCAAGTGTCTTTTGTAATGCCTTGATAACAGGAAAACTGTCAAGTTTTAGTGTACAGAACGAGAATTATTTTTCGTAAAAAATTATCACAAAGGATGCAAATGGTGTGCTCCGAGAACAGTGAAGACGCGCTTTGTACAGCAAGCTTTTATCAAGTTTATCAGTTTAGAAAGAAATCAACGAATAAAAGTCAGCATACAATGCCTGCTACAATGGATAATGGTACAAGATGACGCGAAACGCTGTCATTAGTC
>NC_091340.1:930584-985584 GCF_038502225.1 Cherax quadricarinatus | reverse complement strand
CAAGGCACCCACATTCCCCTTGAAGTGCTCATCACAGCATGACCCTCCAGAAAGCCTATGCTTATTGAAAAACATTTTCGAACAGTTTAATTTAATTTGGCCCTTGTAAAATGACCATCAGCTCCCCCCCCCCCCCGAAAAAAAGGAATCTTATTTTTGGAGTAGACGAATATCTAATAAAAATTCATTATATCGTTCCAATTGTAATTACAATCACATGGAAGCCTTAAACCCATACGGATCATACATAACCTGGTTTAGTATTCCAGAATACTGTCTGTATGCTAGAGGAAATACAAGACATAAAAGGGAAGAGGATGGAGAGAAAAGAAAAACTAGAGAAGAGAGGAAATGTTGAAAATTTGATACAGCTCGTCTTAAATAGTGCAGAAGTTTTTATGAGAACTGGATAGACAGAAATAATTCCAAAACACTAACATGACAAGCGGATTTTGACTTAGGTTTGATGCTATTTTGTTTCGTTGAGTTCCTGTAATGAATCTGTGACTTGAATGCTAAAGTAGTCCTCGTGGATTCCATTAGATAATGTACATATCTATTACGAATTTGAATACATTATTATTGCTATAATAATAACTAAGTGCTAAATCCAATAGATTTTTGACATCAGAAGTTTGATATGGCTTTGGGTAACCAATACATTGAGTTTGCGACTAAAATCTCTAAAGACGCTTTGCCACCTCAAGTCAAATAGACGAAATATGATGGTGAATTACTGTATCTTCAACCGAGCATTTGTAACCTTTATCATCTCCCTAGACTTAATTTTGCTTCATTTAAATTTACAACTAAACATAAGTTGAAGGCGTTGTCACATTTCTTGATACCAATATACACAGAAGATATCGAGGCTTTATATGTAATGTATATGGGAAGTCCGCCAGGGTGTGCTCATATATTCATTAAAATTCCATTCACTCACAGCATACAAGTGTTCACCTCAGTGTTTTTTGCGTGCACTGTGTGTAC
The DNA here is from genome assembly GCF_038502225.1 of Cherax quadricarinatus. Taxonomy (NCBI): domain Eukaryota; kingdom Metazoa; phylum Arthropoda; class Malacostraca; order Decapoda; family Parastacidae; genus Cherax; species Cherax quadricarinatus. Next base: position 984,594 of record NC_091340.1, on the reverse strand, counting down.
ATGCACCAGAGTTTTTTTTTTATGATGTGAGGTCAATAAAATTTATGACTTGGCAGTCTCCACATAGCTGAATTAAACATGCTTTGAGAACCTAAGAGAAGGTTTTGTAGCTTGTTTCCAAGAAGCATCAAGATGTGTAGTATATGGATGAATACAAAACGATTATAAACATGAACATTTAAACATGAGTATAAACATGGGAATGTGTTTGTTCTAAATATAAATTTTCCACACCTTACTTAGTCATTAAAACATTTTAATGTAATTTTTAAAATGCAATACAGTCAGGCACAACATAAAAAATCATTATAATGAGACAATGTCTATTCACTACGATGTGAAAAATGAAACTGAAAATACATAGGCCAAATTGGGAAATTCATGGATATTCATTTGAAACAAAAATTAAGAACGTAAGAATGAACACTATAGTAGGCCTACTGGTCTATACTAGCCAGGGTTTTCTCACACTCAAATTTTCTAATAAAGTTAAAATATTTACCCAACCTATTATCAAGGAATAAGCTTTGATAAGCCATTAATTCATGTTGTTTAAGTCCCATTTAAACCCAATCCCTCTCACTCTTGTATATACCTAACATATTTAAAGCTACCCCAGGTTTTACCTTCAATAACCCTACTAGACAGACTGTTCCACTTAACTATTTCCAAACTCGTACTTTCCTACATCCTTTCTAAACTAAACTTATCCAATTTCAATCCATTATTTCCGGTTCTTTCTTGGAGAGAAGTCCTCAGAACCTTATATCTCCTTTATTTATGCCCATAAAGGTGGACAGGTGTCTAACGCCTTGTTTACATATGAATGACACAGGTTATGTCGCTGACTATGTAAGCTACTAACTTTCAGCAGCTCGTATACTGAGCGAAGTGGAAGTGGACACTTCACTTCGAAAGTGTGAATCCGATTGCTCCATGTTTTCTGGATTTCACTGGTAACAACACTGATCCACTCACTGATTAATATGTGTATGTGTATGTGTATGTATGTGTATGTGTGTGTGTGTGTGTGTGTGTGTGTGTGTGTGTGTGTGTGTGTGTGTGTGTGTGTGTGTGTGTGTCGTGCCGAATAGGTAAAACTGGTCACTTAGCAAGAACTCATTTAAAATTAAATTTTCTAAAATTTTCTCTTATACGTTTAAAGATATTTTTTTTAATTTATGTTAATGTAAAAATTAATAATTTTGTATTAAAAGAACGTTAGAAATCTTGCCTAACCTTATTATAACAAGTGCAATTTAGCCTAATCCAACTAAATATATTTTAGATAAGTTCACAATAATTTAATAAATAAACAATGAAATATATTTTTTTCGTTAGGTTCAGAATGATTTTTGCGAAATTATTGCATACACAAATTTTCGCTTGCTTCATTCGGCAAGAAGAGTGTTGCTATTTAAGCCAAAATCGCAAGTTTTACCTATTCGGTTCGACATATATATATATATATACACACACACGCACATAAATACTCCCTTATGAAGGGATGGAGCTGGCATTATTTACTAATGAAAATTATATTCCGGATGTGAATTATGCGGCGTTGTCTCAAATTTCCTGTCGATATGTTTAATAAATCAAATGAGAAAGTGACACTAGTAATCTATAACTCAACGTTAAAGGATGTCTCCAGGTATTGACATTTTGTAGATAATAGACAAATGCATTGCAAAAGCATTACGGAATTATTTTATACAAAGATTTATTAAAGATTATGGACAGCACTGATTCCGAGGTGGCGGCTCGATCCTCCGTCCACTAATCAAAAGGTTCAGAGATTATAAAATAATGTATTTAAATGCGTATGGTAGGGCAAAGGGCGCTTGCTGGAACTTTTCTAGGGGGCAAGGGGTTCCAGGGGAAGGGGTAAGGGTTTCCAGTGGGAGGGGCCAAGGGATTCCAAGAGAGGGGCCAAGGGATTCCAGGAGAGGGGCCAAGGGATTCCTGTGGAAGGGGCACTGCCTTCACCACTCTCACTCAACACTGCCTACAGCACTCACACTCAACACTGCCTACAGCACTCACACTCAACACTGCCTTCACCACTCACACTCAACACTGCCTTCACCACTCACACTCAACACTGCCTTCACCACTCACACTCAACACTGCCTACAGCACTCACACTCAACACTGCCTACAGCACTCACACTCAACACTGCCTTCACCACTCACACTCAACACTGCCTTCACCACTCACACTCAACACTGCCTACAGCACTCACACTCAACACTGCCTACAACACTCACACTCAACACTGTCTACAGCACTCACACTCAACACTGCCTTCACCACTCACACTCAACACTGCCTTCACCACTCACACTCAACACTGCCTTCACCACTCACACTCAACATTGCCTTCACCACTCACACTCAACACTGCCTTCACCACTCACACTCAACACTGCCTTCACCACTCACACTCAACACTGCCTTCACCACTCACACTCAACACTGCCTTCACCACTCACACTCAACACTGCCTTCACCACTCACACTCAACACTGCCTTCACCACTCACACTCAACACTGCCTTCACCACTCACACTCAACACTGCCTTCACCACTCACACTCAACACTGCCTTCACCACTCGCACTCAACACTGCCTTCACCACTCACACTAAACACTGCCTTCACCACTCACACTCAACACTGCCTTCACCACTCACACTCAACACTGCCTTCACCACTCACACTCAACACTGCCTTCACCACTCACACTCAACACTGCCTTCACCACTCACACTCAACACTGCCTTCACCACTCACACTCAACACTGCCTTCACCACTCACACTCAACACTGCCTTCACCACTCACACTCAACACTGCCTTCACCACTCACACTCAACACTGCCTTCACCACACTCAACACTGCCTTCACCACTCACACTCAACACTGCCTTCACCACTCACACTCAACACTGCCTTCACCACTCACACTCAACACTGCCTTCACCACTCACACTCAACACTGCCTTCACCACTCACACTCAACACTGCCTTCACCACTCACACTCAACACTGCCTTCACCACTCACACTCAACACTGCCTTCACCACTCACACTCAACACTGCCAATTATTTTCTTATCTAATACATCGTCCTCCTCTTCACTTTCAACAGCAGAAATGTTCAGATCAACAGTATTCGAAACATTAAATGTAGCACGAATAGCATCAGCACCAGCATTAGCAGAAGCATAACCAAACATCAGCAGCATTAGCAGAAGCATAACCAAATAGTAGCAGCATAATGTCCATCACCAAAAGCGTAGGCAGCCATAAAGTATTATTCTCAACATCAGCAAAAACATTAGTATTGACATTATCATCAGCATTAGCTTCTCTATCGTCTCTTCACATTTCATCTAAATGCTAGCAGCATCCCGCCACGTTACTATCATCATCATCACTCAAATGTCAACAGAATTATCAAGGTATCGGTCGCTTATTGTACTCAACGTCCAGGACTAGGCCAGTCTGGTATTGTGGTGGGGTATCCAGGGATGCAGGAGAGATGGAACCAGGATGGAGGTGGAATGAAGAATAGGAGGGAGAGAATCGGGAAGGTGGATCAGAGATGAGAATTATATAGGTGAAAGAAGTGGGGTACAAGCCATGAACAGGAGAAGAATGGGTGACTAATTTTAGGAGTTAGCAACAAGGTAAAAGACAAATGTTATTCACTAATGAATGTGTACTCGCCTATTTGTGGTTGCAGGGGTCGATTCACAGCTCTTAGCCCCGTCTTTTCGCTGGTGTGTGTGTGGGGGAGGTGGGATGAGGGGTTTAGTCAGCTCCTGGTCCTGCCTCTTGCCGCTTACTCCCTACTATCGTGGACTCTCGTGCACGCTCTTAAAATTATATATGGTAACTTCCTTCAAAGAACCCCCCTTCCCCTCTTTCTCTGTTTCTTCTTCTAAGTCATCCATAAACAGCAACAAAATTGGAAATAGTTCCGTTCCCCTCCTCACCATATCTCCTTAGTAGGCTGCTTACATTCATCAAAAGCCACAGGGGTTTATGGTGTCTAGGACAGCCATGGGGCTTCCCATTATTATATAATTACATTCGTCCATATATTGTTCACTGTCATCCAGAATTGCATGTGATCTTTGTGGCCATGAGGGCCTTCAGTAATGAAAATCGTCCATCCTTGAGTTTCATCACTTATTGTGACATTCTTCTGTCTTTCAGGTATGGCTTAATTTATGCAAGTATCCTGCCTGCCGCCACTGTCTGCCGTCCCAGTGTACCTTTCTTTCTTTCATCTTCGCTTTGTGTGTAAAAGTCATCTGTGTGGTAATGAATTGAAGGCCCTTTCACAGTACAGAAATAACCCTCGCCTGGCGAGTGGTTTACAATCGTGTTATTACGATTTCACGAATCACAAGAGATAAGCAGGCCGTCCACCTTCTGTTTCTTACGTTTTCTGGGGATGAAGATAGTTCTCTCGGGATGTTAAGGGTTTTCTTTTTCCTCTTAAATGTGTGTCTTGCAGAAAATTAGACCAAGTGGCTTACTCAGGCCTTCAGCTCAGCTCACAGTCAGTTTACACACACACACACACACACTTTTCAGGCTACATTGCTTTCGCAGTGTATTGTTGTTTCTTACAATTTTCACTGTCTTTGCTTGAAATTTCGGAGAAATGGAAGAATGCGTGTACGTGCGTGCATGTATGAAGCCTGTAGGCTGTGTTCTCTCTGTTCCATGTTCAGTCACTTGACCGTCTTTGGCTGAGAAGACGCAAGAACTTTTTTTTAAGGCTCTTGGCATTCCTTGTTTTTGTTGAGGCTATGAAGCAACTTTGCTTTAGTTATGTCGTGTTTGGAAATGCCTCTCCGCTTCTCTCCTGATTTTAAGTCGACCATTCCTGTTGTACTGATTTTCTAGAGTATTTTATGCTCTGCACTTTTCCATGCTCCCTTGTTTCTGGGTCCTGCCTCCCTGCACTGGTGATTGACTAGCGAGTTCTCTCTGTGCCTGTCATTTTTTTTCTGAGTGAGGATGAATCTGTCTCCCCAGCATTTTTGGGTTTTGTATGTGTGTTGGTACGAGGGCAATACACACTTGTGAACGCACTCACCTAATTGTAGTTTCAGGGGTCGAGACTCAGCGTAGGTGTGTAGTGGGAAATGTACACCTGTGAACGTATGTATGCGTAGGTGTGTAGTCGCTGTATTCACCTTTATGTTGTTCCAGAGGTCGAGTCTTAGCTCCTGGTCCCATCTCTCAACTTTGTGTAACACGAATGTAAAGGAAGAATGAGAGTGTGACGTAGAAAGGGAGCTACTAGCATACAAAATTAAACGAGGACAAGGAAAATTCTTTATATGTTCCTAGTCGTATATAAAATGAATGCAAGAAACAAACTAGTGCACAGGGATAAACTAGCCAAAAAAATGGAAGTGCTTGAAAGAAGAGTGCTAGTGAGGAAAAAATGTAAAGGAAAGTTGTATTGTAAACAAAAATAGTGAAAAGCACGAACGTCTTTCTCCAGTATATGAAAAATCTTTCTTATATTCTTAACACATACAACAAAAGGAGACCTTCATTAGTACGACTTTTCACCTCCATGAGACTTTATGAAGTCATGTGTAATAGAAACGTCGTACTAATAGAGGTCACCTTCTACCTCGTGTATTTTTACCAGAATGCATTGAACCGTTGATCAATGCTCACATCTTAACATACCATTTGCCAAAGGAGCTCGGGAGAGCAGTAACTTAAAAATAACGCAGCCACAAAAGACAACGAGCAAGCTTTGACGACATCGCTTAATTGCTCTTCTCCGGCAAGGTACAAGCCTGGGCAGAGGAGAGTGAACCTTAAGGGAAAGAGTTACGAAGGCCCAGTCTTGCCTGTCCCTCGCTGGCCTCCTGATGTATGATGTCCACTCAGGAGAGCCGTAGGGGGCATAACCAAGCAATTTGTTACTGTAGTTGTGCTCTACGAATATTTGGTCGGAGCGACCGACGAGAAAATGCCCAGAAAAATATCCTTGGCACTGTTGAAAGAAGACCAGGCTGGCTCGGGTCTTGAGCAGATGCCTGGGACATGTTTATTCACTTACAAACCGACTTTTATTCCGTTTGTAAATTTTGTAGAGCGAAATATACGCTCAGTGAAGGCCTTAACTAGAAGATGCAATGCTGTTTTATAAGGGAGTGAAAACCAGGTTAACAGGTGCAGATTCAACGAGTTTTACGAGCGACAGAGTCATTTGCTGTTGGTTCGCAAGGTAGTATCCCAGATACCGCATTTTTATCCAGCTTACAAACTTTACTGACTCTGAGAGTAGTCCGTAAAAGGAAATAACTAGTGATAATGGTCATTTTCTTAGGGTAATATACACGAATTTTGAGGCAGACTGAAGGGTTCCTCGATGAAGAACAAACGCTGCAGTATCGAAGCTGGAATGTACTACAACTATCTCACAAAATGGAAATAAATCTTTACGGGTCATGATTTGTCTTCTCTGTGAATACTACCTGAAATTTGCACAAGTCTCTGTGTTTATCTACTCTGTGCCTCACGAAACTAGTCGAGACGCAGCTCGAACCGAAATTTCGTTTAAATAACTATCTCTAATTTGTGAGAGTGTGTGTGAAAGGTTTATTGATGTTATAAAATCAGTAGATGTTAGCATATTAATATCCAGAAGTGTTCATTAGCACCCACAAGTGTGCATTACCAGTCACAGGTGCTCATCAACACTTCTGAGGTGCGTGCTGCTGAGTCGGGGGGGGGGGGGAGAAGAGGAAGGGGATGTGATGATGAGGCTACTCTAGCCCAAATAAAGGTTACTGCGCTCCTGCATCACATAAATTGCAATTACTGCCGAATGGCAACAGGGAGAATAATTTATGTTAGTGATTTTCCTCACGTGTCTAAACATTAGCTTAAGAGACCCCAGGCATTTCACTACATACATTCATATTACATACATTACATTAAAGACGGGGTTGTAAGAGGTGAACGCTGGGGTGTTGAGGAGAGATGTGGGATTCAAAGACAAATCTGATTCAAAGTGGGAACTGTCACGATTGCTTTTGCCGATGGCACGGTTCATTGAGGAGTTTCTGAGGACGGTAAACGAATTTCGGAGAATATGTCAGAGGAAACAATAAAAAGTGAACATAGGATAAAGCAAGAAAATGACGGCAATAAAAAATCTAAGCAATGAACGATCGTATATCAGATTGGAGGGAGGGAGTATGAAGGAAGTAAATGCGTTTACATATTTGGGAGTGGACGTGTTGGCAGATGGGACTGAGAGATGAGGTAACCATAGAATTTGCGAGGAGGAAAGGTAGATGGTGCACTGAGGTATCTGTGGAGAAATTATTATAATCAAGGGATAAGTTAAACTCGTAGGACTATACAGCGCCTGTGGGAAGGTATACATGCTTAATTCAGGGAACTGGAGCACATACCCAATTCCCTAGATCAAGATCTGTGGAGAAGAACAACCTTATCCATGGAGGCAAAAAAAAAAAAAAAGTACCACAGCTTTCTAAAATGTACCAATATCGTTATACGGGTGTGAAACATGGGTTTTCTATGTCGCAGCCAGAAGCTGGAGGTAATTGGGATGTCGTGTGTGAGAGGCTGATGATCTGGACATTTAGAGAGGATGGAACAAAATAGGATGACTAGGATATATAAATTGGGGGTCGAGGGAAGAAGGGCTTAAGGGCCATCCCAGAAAAGGCTGAGAAGGCAGGAAGCAGGAATAATGAAGGTTTTGAGTGCTAAGGGCTTGGACATCAAACAGGTTTGTGAGAGTGTGCTGGAAGTGGAAGCAAGTGTGCTGTTGGAGTAAGACATAAATAACATTTATGAAGGATTCAGGAAAACCGGTTAGCGAGAGTTCGAGTCCTGAAATTTGGAAGTGCACAGCCTGCACTCTGAAAGAGGGGTGGAGATGTTGCACTTTAGTTCAGGAGACCTAGACAAGGACTTAGCCGAGCAGGCGTCTTATATAGTGTATTATACAGTGTGCTACGTAGTGAGGAAGTGGGCAATATGGACATGTTCCCTCCCTCCCCTCTCGAGAGGTCCCCCCTCCCCAACACACAAACCTCCGACCACCACCAACGTACTTTCACCTACACGTGTCTTCCTTCCCTCTCCAGCTCAGGTTTACCAGACAATATGAGGCAGTCACAAAGCCAGGAACACAGTGCATCTAATACTAACAAAATGCACAAGTCAGGTGTGTGGAGCACATCATGGCATCAATATTACGTTTTCATAAGAGTTAATAATAATTCTATTTCTACAAGTACTGATACAATTGATACAGACCCAAATGCATCACTAGAACAGTATATAGAAAGCCCTGGTTATGCAGATTATTTCGGGCAACGTAAGTTAATCCTGTCCCCCAGGATGCGACCCACAACAACTAGCTATTACCCAGACTTCCAGATAACAATCCACAGGTTAGGCTGGTGGACTATCACTTCACAGACTCCAGTTCGTAAATTAATTACAATCATAACTTGGCACTCTGCATTAAATTACACAGTACTTATATAACACAGCCAGACCCCAAATATGTTTGGGCTCCTAGCAGACGCCAAGCGTATGTTCATTATTTCGTCTCATCCTGGTGCATGCACTGGTCAATGAGAGATTTTCAGAATGCTTAACATTTGCGAAAGAGTGAAATCATTATAAACATTATCTCAGACCACAGCACAAGCCTGGTGCTCAGGAGTTTGGGGAAAACGCCAGGCGTCTGTGGGTGTATTAGTTACCATTTTGTCTTAGGCACATGTCGATTAGACACTAGGCCTGTTGAATATGTAATCAACCTAGATTTGTGGACACAGCTACAGCTCCTGGGCATTACCTCAACTGGTACAACAACTCCCAAACTCTACAGGCTTTTGTTGCCTTCACCTTTTAATTAATTTATCGTGTTTGCCTCCTACTTCCTCCCCAAGCGCAGTCCACTCACTCACTCTCCCCATGCCCAAAAATTTCCTTCCTTTATCTCTTTAGTTCATTCGGTTTATTTAATTTTCATTATGTGTCCCCTCTTCATGTTCTTCCTGACAAACATTGTCTTTATCGATCATGTCAATGCATCTATCTTAAATGTTATCGTGTTTTCCCACATTCTTCTTTTTCACATTCACTTGATTACTGCCAAAGACTGCTAGTCATTATGGCTCTATTATACACAATAATGAAGCTGTATAAGATATTAGCCTCCGCTAACATCTCTCATGATTGTTCTATCCCATCTCATCACTTCAAATTATTTCTCATATCTATGGTGCACATGTGTTTGATTATAGTCTGTATTCACCTACTGCAATTAATTCTGAACACTTTTCTTATGCACCTCGTAAACAATCCCAAGTATCATGTACGTCGTCATCACGTCTCCTCCATATTTTAGCTATGCCGGTGCCATAAGATCCAGCTCTTTTAGCCTTCTCTAGTATTATTATAAAAAAGAAGCACTAAACCACAAGGGTCATACAGCGCCTTCCCTAGTAGCTATTGTCCCTCAAGTCCTTATGAAAAGTCTGGCGAGTAAACTAAATATTTCCAGCTTAATTATGTGCTTACCTAGATGTGGGTTCCAAGATGGCGTTACGTACTCGAAGATTAGTCTTACATATGTAGTTTATAGAATCGTTAATAGTGTTTTGCTGTTCACTGATTCGCTAATCTTGCATATATTACAATCTTTATTAAATATTTGCGCGACTCTGGTGGCAGATTCTGGGCGAAGTCCTAGCTGCATCTCCTATGTTTGTCAAAATTCAGTTTAAAGAGCCATTCCAGTTAGTTATCCAGATCGTTGTGCAGTTTATAGTCCTCTGACTCAGTATCCTCTGCATCCTGGTTCTGGACTATTCACATTCACGGTGAGACTAGTAGGCAAGTCCGTGTGGAACGCAATCCAGATAAATGTTAATCTTATTAAATGGGTTTCAACCTTAAAACTAACCTGTTTCTTATGCTCTTTGTTTTCAGATGTTGGTGGAGGTAACGGCAAGCTGCCGACAGTTGGTAACAAAGAAACGATTGCAGTGAAATCTCGTATTTTATGCAACATTTTGCATAACACTGCGCTTCTTCCAATCTCCATATGTCAATGTTGACCGAAACGTTGTACAAATAAGGGTTTTCATTGCGGTTGTGTTTTAAACAGTTGCAAAAGCTATGAAAACAAGTATTTCTGACACCCTATCTATTACTTGCTCTATCTTAAGCCAAGCCTCTGAAAGCAAGATAAAGGCCTTGGCTAGACTGAAATTAAACCAATGTAATGCTGAATATAACTTTTGAAGCAATGGTACGAGGAAATAGCAAGAAGAGAAAGGAGGGAGTCAATAATTAATGCCCAAGGGGAAACCCAAGTACCTACCAGTCTCACTCGTACATAATTAATGTCCCAGGGGGATCCCAAGTACCTACCAGCCTCACTCTTACATAATAAATGTCCCAGGAGGATCCCAAGTACCTACCAGCCTCACTCGTACATAATAAATATCCCAGGGGGATCCCAAGTACCTACCAGCCTCACTCGTACATAATAAATGTCCCAGGAGGATCCCAAGTACCTACCAGCCTCACTCGTACATAATTATCATCACATATTGAGAGCATGTGAAATAGCAACCCCAGGTGAGTGCTAAGATCACATAATATACACATGGACGGCTCAGCCACCACGCAATGTTTTCAAAGGAGGTAGACAGTGGTGTAACTCACCAAGTTGTAGCTCAGTCATACTTTCGGAAGGGAATAAAAAAAAACTTCATTACACGACATTTCATCTATAATAAAACTTAATTAAGTACGTGTTAAAGCCCCACTAAGTGGGGAAACTAAACAAAATATGGTTTCCCCCTGTCAAAAATGCCTGAGTTACCAAACATATTCAACATCTTTAACCTCGTTAAAGAAAAAACTGGCACGCAACATTTAACTTTATCAAATGGACTCGATAAAGCTCCACAAAGAATGAAACACAGTCACAATAAAAGCTCGTTCAGCAACGGCATCTTTCCTTTAAATGTGTCTACAGTACACCTCTACGTCCACATTTAACCTGCTCATGTCAACCTCCAGCCGACGGCAAAAGTTCATCCACCCCTTCTTGAGATTCCATTATAATTTTAGGCAGGGAAAAAAATTCTTGCGCCATATTCAGGGTGTCATCACGAATCTGTTATTGCTCCATATTTCTCCGGATAAATATGGAGGCGAACCTAGCCTGGGATAATGACATATAATCCGTGTCATAAATTACAGAAGGGTAAGCATTAACAGCAATGAGGAACTGTAAGTATTGAAGGCCTGTTTGAGGAGGACGCTCTCTGACTCCCTCATACACGCTGATGTTTAGAACTTAAAGGTCAATGAGATAATATCTTAGGTTTGAAGCCTATCGAGTGTATGAGAATCTTTACGGCTGCAATTAACCTGTGTACATTAACCGTCACATTTTCATTTATACAAGAGGGATTTAAGGGAACTAAGTGTATGTTTGAGATTTTCGTTTAAATAGCAACGCTCTTCTTGCCGAATAATTTCGCAAAAATTATTCTGAACCTAACGAAAAAATATATATATTACATGACTCATGAAATCGTAATGACTCGATTGCCAACAAACCATACCACGACGGTCTGGAGTTTTGAGACTCTGATCGCGGGTTCTAACCCCGCCCGTGGTATGGTTTGATATATTACACTGTCAAATTACTGTAAACTTATCTAAAATATATTTAGAGGGATTAAGCTAAATTAAATTGCGCTTGTTATAAGGTTAGGTAGGTTTTCTGAGGTTCTTTTGGTACAAAATTATTAATTTTTACATTAACATAAATGAAAAAATATATCTTTAAACGCATAAGAGAGAAATTTAGAAAGGACTTAATATTAAATGAGTTCTTGCTAATTGATCAATTTTACCTATTCGGCACGAGATATATATATAATTATATACATACTATTACCGAATAAGTGTGTTTACAGTGTACTTACCTTTAAATGTACATGTACACATACGTATATGTGCCAGAGTAATATCTGAGCTTCTACGCACACAAATTTATCTATTATCCACTTTTATGGTCTATTAAACTATTAACTATTATCCTCAGTCTACCATTACGTTCGCAAAGAAACACTAAACTTACATTGGTCATAAAAAACCCTACCTCATGGGGTCCTTTTCACTTATTTCCAAAACTGTCTTCAAATCTCAGCTATAACAGCAATTCTTTTTACAACACAATATACATTTTACAAAAGATTAAGTAAAAAGCATCAGTAAGGAACGGAAATAAACAATGTGCATATATGTGGGTCGGTAATGCTGCCTTTCAACCAAAAAGTCGTGATGAATGAATCACAAAGGTCGTGTTGAGTGAAGCCAAGAAAAAATTACTATTTTTTAATAAAATCGACAAAATGGCACCTACACAGGACAGGATCAGTCTATAATGGTCCCTAATTAAAATACGCCTGTGTCTAAGGTTTGAAGCCGATTAGAAGATGCATTCTCCTGTTACAGCACAGTCTTATAAAATTCCAAAAATTAATGCTGGAGAGGGGCTCTTGATCCATGGAATTGGATCTGAGGTCCAGTTCCCTAAATTGAGCCTGAATATCTTCCATCTCCCCACAGGCGCTGTATGATCCCTACGGGTTCAGCTCTCCATGATAATGTAAAATTATGAAGTTTGTAAATTTAAATTAAAGAAAACCGACCTTTACAGCCTAATCTTCGAAGTATTATCAGTTTCTATAAGAAGCAACAGCCAAAAAATATTCAAACTGTTCAGATGAAGCAGAGTTAAAAGATATTTAGAAAAAAAAAAAAAAAAATCTTTCAAAATAAAAACATCAGAAGTGCTGGTACCTCCTCCTCCAACAACAGAACCCTTGGTGGTTGTCAAGGGTAACTAAGACTCGGCACTAATACAAGATGCAAGTATGGTACGAAGACATTCATTGATGAGGAACTCTTCCCTCCCCCAGGCCGGTGAAATTTCTCCTTAATAAACGTCCTAATGCAACATTTGCGTTTTGCAATTTCAACTTTTTTTTTAAGTAGGATACACTGTGTTAAAAGCCTGAGGCAGTTCAGACGAATTTTTTTTTAAGTTATCGCCCTGAAGACAAAATCAGGAAAGGGCTTAATAATAATCGACAAGTGTTCCTAACCTTCACAATAGTTGTATGAATTTTTCCGTAGTTGTAGTTTATCAGCAATTACAATATGAAGCTGATTGCACTAGGCTTGCTAAAAAGTTATAAACAAGAACTTGGAGGGAGAAAAAAAGCACATAAACTATATCAGTTTATGACCGGCTCTCCTGTAAAGCATTAAGAAAATTTCTGTAAAGGGCTCGCAATACTTTCTAGACTTAAAAACGCCATAAAACGAGAACTTTCATGATTTAATTTTTTCTAAGTTATATTCCATAATAAAATCTTTACTGTAAGACTATTTAAGAAGCAAAAAAAAAAAAACAGCATTCCTCTTTAAGAGCTACCAGACACAAGAGAGGCTGGAGAAAGCTCTTGCAAACTGACCCCTATAGAGTTCAATAACAATTCAAAGCCTATTCTAAGGGTTGAAACGGTGCTGAAAGTGTGATGCCGAGCAGTGGAGGCATTTACAGGATGGTTTAGTGCCAATAAGCAAATTGGCACTAAACCATCCAAGGTCAATCCAAGTAATGTTCTACGGTACACCAGTGATATTTGAAGTTGAAGGCGATCAGAATGGGCATTCTCCATTTACATGTCAGGAAACTGACAAAACTACGCCATTATAACAGCTTAAACTTAGAGGGTGTCATCCATTTTATGTAAAGAATCAGCGACGAACGATTTAAGCTGTTCATGAGAGGCATAAACTATCAAGAAAAAACCCAAACCACTTAAAAAAAAAAAAAAAAAAAAAAAAGAAGACAATTTTTCCCCTACACTCCAATACAAGTCATCTTCTGTATAGAATACACCAGTGCTGAAAGCTTGAAGCTGATCAGAAGGAGCTTTCCCAAGTTATCGCACGGAAACCAAAATTAGAAATAATTTATATTAAGAAAAATAGGTATCTGCCCTTCTCAAGAGATGCATAAAACGTCCTCCTCTTATAATGAGAACCCACCAGGGTCCTCTTGCTATAGTTAACCAATCTTACGAATCTGACGTACATCAGACAAAACACTTAGGTTTTGATATTTTAAATGAAAACTATGTTGGAAAATCATCAACAAGTACTGGTTTCCCATGTCGAGGGATACCTAATGATGTGTTTCAGTCGCTGTTTGATTTATATAAGATATCCCCAGTATTCCTTAACTCCAGCCCCTTATACTTCAATACTAGCAATAGGTATGGCAACTGTACCTAGAAACCCTAAAGAAGCAGAGGACAAGCAGGTCAACTTCCTTAAAGAGACCTAGCAGGTATAACTCAACCCTCCGAAGTGCAAAAACTTGAGATCAGTAAACACGCGCATTCTGACCTGAGAATGGCACGTTGTGTACGGCCAAACTCTCAAGGTGTCTAGACTGTAAGGCAGGGAGGTGACGCGTGCACAAGGCGAGACACGAGTCAGGGGAGGGGGGCTAGTGTAGGATAGAATCAACCCATGATGACTTATCTAAGATAAAACAAAAACACATACCAAATGTTTTTCCTGTGAAGTGTTCCACGAAGAGCCGTAAATTACACCTACCTGAAGAAACAAAAATCAGTATATTGTATGTTAACCTTCCTGTTAAATCAGTGTTTAACGGTTTTTGATCAAAATGTATTTATAATTTCTTAACGACAAATATACACCTGACTGTTGCCAGTGAGGTAAAATTCTGAAAGTTATTTACCTTATCACGGTGGAAGACGAGACTGTTAGACCCGTGGACAGAATAACATGTTGGACGGGTAGTTTGTCGCTTCCAGACGTGAGGCCACTCAACACCCTGCCTGAAACAACATTACAATTTGCTCAGAGTATATATCAAACTGAATAAGTAAATTACATTTTACAAGACTGTACGAATAATGTCACTTTGCTCAGAACCTGAACACCTGGCCACAGATCAGGCTGCGGGGGCGCTGACCACCGATACACCCTCTAGGTATACAACTTGCTTTTTTTCAGCTTTCTGAATGTAAAATGAGTAGTTGAACTATATAAAAAAGTACTTTTGATAGATAAACCCAGCCACCATGAAGGGTCGGGAGGGAATTTACCAAGAATCTGACCAGAAAAAAAAATAAATGATTTACGGAAAACAGTCAAGTATTTAATAAAAACCCTGGACAATATTTAAATATTGCCAACAATATTTTGTAATCTAAGTCATTTGACTGTTTATAATATTCAACTGGATTTATTTTAATCCCACGTGTGTGATGTGCAATTTTTTTCTGAAAAAAAAAAAAAAAAAGTCCAACGTGATTAGAAATAATAAATAGCTGGATAAATACGAATGCTTTTCAGAAATATCGCCACATATATTCTGAGATTTGTATGCAGTATATCCCGTGTTAAAATCATGCACTGTACGTGAGAGTTTGCGGTGTTTTTTTTCAGACCCAAATGATCTTATTCCTTTTAATCAGTGGGGAAACAATCTAATCCTGCAAATATTACTTGGCACCTGGGAAGTGAAATGGGCAGCTAACAGGCTTCATACGTGGCATCAGCTATTAAAGACTTTAGCTGTTTGGAAGATGCAGTCAAAGTATTTCGTGGATATACCACACTATTTCAAAAATAAAATTAAGCAAAATGACACCAACATCCTTCAATAACAATCCCAGCTTTCTTCTAGAGATACAAAAGTTTTGAATGTTTGAAGCCAATTAGAAGAGCTCTCAAATTACCATTTGGTAATTTGAGATCTCTTATAAATGTTATGGCATGCATAACATTTATCAGAGCTCACCAGCACTGACCACGAGTTACATGACCTCTCCCTATAATGCCTCTCCACTCGAACCTGAAAATATAAAAATATTATAATAATATACATACGACGTAGCTTCATCTTTTACCTTAGGCTCGGTAGTTACCACTGTTTCATATATTCCATCAGGATATTGTGTAGCGCTGGCACTTTCCTTGTAATAATTTTCACTGTCACACGCATCTTAAATTCTTACCATCGCACTCACCTCAGCTCAAATGATCGCTCCTCAAGAGTTTGCTAGACCCGAGGTGAATGAAACAGCTTAACAAGAGACTATTCAATACCTAAAGTTTCGACCGTCCTAGGAAATGTTAACTGGTCGTCTTAACACCATTTAACTCGAACTGTTCTCCTTATAAAAAATTACAATTATCTTCAATATTTTAAGAGAATTATAACCCTATGTGAGTTATGTATTTCTATATCCTCTATATCGTTGTGATAATTTTTATTTAAGGTGCAAACGCCTGTAGTCTGGTAACTTAGCTGCTTCGTACCGCGGCGTCACACCGCTCAAATAATATTTAGCTGACTCGAGTTATTATTAAATCACGTGTGCTGACATTTTGGTTCAGGTACCTTATTTACTCTTATTGAGTGAACAAGGTCCCAGGATTGACTCTAGGGTGTTACACAGTGCCTGGAAAAATGGGAGGTAGTCGAGTATGATTAAAGAAGGGAAGCAATGAGCTGACTGTATCAAAGCATTGATGAACGGACCACGAGTACCACGAGTCAACACTCTCTAGACTGAAGTAGTGTAGTGTAGTTTGCGCCTGCTTACCTGCTGCACAGTATATACACCAAGAGCTCTTACTGGAGGCGGGTCACGATGCCGGTGAAGGGCTCCTGATCCAGGGAGTTGGAGCACTTACACGGCACTTACTGTCTTAAAATTGTACGTTGAAAGTTTGATACAACATATACTTTTATTCAGCATTGAAATTAAATCTTTTATTTCTTCAGATCTACGAGGTATGAAGACATATAAACATTATAAATATATGTAAATATAAATATAAGTATAAATGCTAATATTAACAAGTCTAGAGAAATACTGTCATACATAAAAAAAACAAAACTTTCACTGTATATTTCGATGCTTCAGAGCAGTTTTCTGACATTTGACATTTTAATTAAAAAATAATCTGTCACGAGATTCTTGATATTATATTTTATATTATCTTATAGTGTAGACTAGATAACTCTTGTAGTGGGTCAGAGAATGAAGCAAATTCTTGATAATTGAATATATTTATTGCAAATATGTGTAGTCGGCTATGTAGGTATCACCATGTTTAATACATTACTGCTGTATAGTCCTTGTGGCTTAGCGCTTCTTTTTTATTATAATAATTAATACATTACTGATGACCAAGGATTTATGTGACCTATTTGATACAAAACACCCTTTTAAATCTCTTATTTTTAATGTTGAGACACTGATTAATGGCCAAAGGGTTACTGTGGCGTGAGTGGAGAGTAATACTGTTTGTATCTAGATGCTTGGTGCACTCGGTAATGGTGTGTATTGTCAGATTATGATCTTATCTGGTCACTGAAAGATATACACACACACCTGTGTTTATACAGTGGGAGATACACACTTCTCAGTGTTTGTATACTTAGACGTACACAGAAATAATAATGATAATGAACGTAATAGAACTGTTGGTTAAAGTCCAGTTATTATGTATTAATAAATATGTTAAACACAGATGACTACAAATCACAGAAAGGGTAGAGGATCGAACACATTGCAGGAAAATTTGTTTGGACTCTGTCGCCATGGGTTCAAGCCCCACCCGTTCTGTGTTTTGTTTACAATCGTGTTATGATATCGGGAGTCATCAGAGAGGCGACTACAATGTAAATTATCAATTCGTTCTAGTATTTACATTTCCGAGGAAAAATTGTGTCATAATCCCGACCCATGGTAAATCACATATGTATATCAAATTTTGAAAGATTCGCAGAACCTGTTAGGGAGAAACTATTAGTTAAGACATTCTCATTTCTTCTTTTATATAAGTTCATACAGTATAGGTTTTACTTAGTTCTATTAGAATGATAAATTATTAGTTTTTGGGTAATGCGCTCTAGGAGATAAGGGGCGAGGTTAATGAGGCCGAGACAGGATCTGCCAACACTTTAACTAAAGAGAGAGAGAGAGAGAGAGAGAGAGGATAAATCTGGGATGCTCCCCTTCCGTTTAGTTCTAATTTATAACTGATTTAGGGATGCTGGTGAGTTTATATTTTTAAATGGGATGTCGGGAGTGTTATAGGGGACACAAGGACTCGCTGAGGGACAGAGGGGTTTCCCTGAAATCACTACAAGAAGCAGAGAACCCATGATAACACTAGGAGAAGCAGGAACGCCCCTAGCAGATCTCGGGGATTTCTCTGGATTCACTGGGAACGCAGAAATTCCATGTTATTTCTGGGGACGCAGAGACAATCCTGGAAACACTAGCATGGGGGATACAGGGACACCCCTGACCTCAATGGGGAGATTATTGACTACAGTTCCCCACTGCCATCAATCCCAAAAAACAGTAAATGGCAGAACACCCCATAAATAATGCAACTGGCGGTGGCAAATATACACTGATGTTAGACTTTGACACTAACTTATTGCCAGACGCTTTTCTTTTAATCTGAGGTGCAAATAATTAATTATAAAAGTGAGTTTAGTGCAAAACATTTAAATGCAAGAAAACAGTCATAAAAATATTGATAATACATAAATATCTTCACAGAAACATTTAAAGATGTGATATATATATATATATATATATATATATATATATATATATATATATATATATATATATATATATATATTATGCAATAAGATCACAGTGAACAGGTGATTTCAAAATATGCAAAACAACCACTCTGAAAAAATAGAGAAATTCCAAGCGCTTAAGGTTGCTTAACACAATCCTCCCTAATAGAGCTAAATGGTTCAGATATGTTGATGATATTTTGTGTCTTATGCCCAAAAATGTAGATATACACCATTTTCTTGGAAAATTAAATAGCTTAGCCCATTCTATAAACTTTACTGTTGAGTTTGAAGAAAATAACTCATTGCCTTTTCTAGATGTTTTAATTATTAAGGGTAATAATGAATTCAAATTTAAAATTTACAGAAAACCTACAAATAACTGTTCCTATGTCCACTATTATTCCTCGCATCAAGATAGAGTCAAACTGTCTGTTTTCTCATCAATGTTTTTGAGAGCTTTACGAATTTGTAGTCCTGAGTTCATAGATGAGGAAATATCCAAAATTTATGAAATAGGTAATGATTTAAAATACCCAAGAAATGTAATTGATAAATCTTTTAAAGTTGCTAGAAACACTTTTTATAATCCAAAAAGGGGCAACCAGCCTTATTCAACTAAAAATATGTTGGTTCTCCCTTACCATGAAAACTTGGTTGATATGCCTTCTCTTTTTAAGACTTTTAATATTAAAGTTGTATTCAAAAATCTTGATACAGTAAAAAAACTTTTGATAAAGAATTCCCCCCAAAATGCTGATGGATGTGTCTATAAGATTCCTTGTAAAATTTGCGATAAAGTTTATTACGGTCAAACTGGTAAAAATCTCGAACTAAGATTAAAACAACATAAATATAGCATTGGAACTGGACAAGATTCCAATGCTCTATTTATTCATGTAAGAGATTTTAACCATCCAATTGATTTTCAAAAAGTTGAGAAAGTAGTATCAAGCAAGTCCATGGTCGACAGGAATATAATTGAATCTTGTTTCATAAAAAGCAGTTTTGACAATAATATGAATATTTCCTTTGGTTTATATAAATTAGATCCATTTATAATTAATAGAATTTGGGAAGAATTTAATAATACACTGGACACATAATTTTTAATTT
This sequence comes from Cherax quadricarinatus, assembly GCF_038502225.1. Lineage (NCBI taxonomy): Eukaryota > Metazoa > Arthropoda > Malacostraca > Decapoda > Parastacidae > Cherax > Cherax quadricarinatus. Next base: position 964,690 of record NC_091340.1, on the reverse strand, counting down.
TTCTTGGGTAGAATAGCTTGGGGGTGAGTTGTGCAAAGGACCTATCCAAGTTGGCTCGCCGCGCGTCACGTGTTTAACCGTTGTGGGATCTGATAGTGAGGTGCTGGCCGGACCCCTTATATAGCTTCCTTGGATGCTTCACTTTCATAGTTCCTTGATAATGTGAGTAGTCACGAAAGCGCTTGGAATTTCTCTATTCTTTCAGAGTGGTTGTTATGCATATATATATATATATATATATATATATATATATATATATATATATATATATATATATATATATATATATATACACATATATATATATACACATATATATATATATATATATATATATATATATATATATATATATATATATATATATATATATAATATATATATATATATATCGTTTCTCTTTAAATAAAGAACTATTATTCGTCATATAAATACTTAAAGCATAGTAAAGCATAAGGCTCTCTCCCCACCCCTCCCTTCGGCAACTGCCGGAATCTAAGTTAAAGAAATGTACCGTAAAATAATGAAAAAACCAATGGCATGTCATTTACAGGAGAAATAAAATTGGATGGAAGGCATGGGATTATAGCCACCAAGTTTTTAGTAATGTTTTTACTACAACTACTTGTGTTAAGGCTAAATAAGATATTACGAGGATCTCCATGGAAACGAATCACTTTGTCTGACTTTTTGGGGTTATCTTACGTAATTTGCACACGTTACTATGTAAGATAACTGTACTTGTGAGTACCTGTACCTAAACTTGGAACGTGCAATGAGTCTTTCTTCATACGTCTTTCTTATGGAGAGAGAGAGAGAGAGAGAGAGGTGAACTAAGGGAATGAGTGAAGTCTGAGTTACTAAGAGGTAGTATTGTCAGCACTCGGGCAGAAGGCTTCCTCAGACTGCTTCTCATGTAAGCACATTAAACATCCCTTTGAATTGGCGTGTATGTCTGGCCAGGCTCAGTCAGCTTTCTCCCCTGGTACAAGCCTCTGTGCCAGCCATAGCAAGCACCTCCCAGGCTCAGCCTGCTTCCCAGGCTCAGCCAGCTTTCTTCCTTGGTACACAAGTCACACTGACTTTGTAAATGGTTCAAGTCGGACCGAAACGTCGTCGTAAGCTCCTCTCTCCTATGTCCGAGTTATTTGTGTATTGTTCCAGTCACGGTATTTTCCCTTTTTGTTTTTGTATCTGGTACAAGCTTCTGCGCCAGTCATACCAAGCACCTCGCAGTTTCTCAATCCATTGAATGACGGGAAGAGGGCAAACCAGGAAATTAAAATATGCTTAACAAAACCAGCCATATTTATTAAAAGAGCTCTATTAAGTCTTTATTAGAGTATGATGAAGCTCTATTAAAATGTCTGGCTCTGTTATGTTTTACATTCTTTATTTCTTAACATTTAAGAAAAAATGCGACTTAAATTGACAACCCAAGCACATTACTTCAGGATAAGAGAAGCATTAGATCTTAAAGTGGAGTGGCTTCTACCTGTGTTCTGTGATGGATTTGAAGTGTGCATGCCGCCGTCAAGTGCATGCATTCGAACACGGGTCACACGAGACAGCCCGCCAGGAGAATGCAACACAACGCTGAGGAAAGTCTGTGTGTTCCTTTCTCCACTCCACGACCATGATGGGTATTGTTTAATCACCAAAAGGAAGTCGAAATAGGACTTTTGTAATTCTTGAACAACAACAACAACAGCTGCAGCAGCAACAATATCAAAAGACAACAAGCCTTGTATCCAGTTACCCAGGTGTATGCAAATTGTTGTGAGTCGCATCCTAGGGATGGTAGCATATTAAAAAACATAAAAGCTGGGCTTGTAAATGATCCAAGACACGATAACCGTTCTGAACATGTAAATGACCCGAGACACGATAACCGTTCTGAACATGTAAATGACCCGAGACACGATAACCGTTCTGAACATGTAAATGACCCGAGACACGATAACCGTTCTGAACATGTAAATGACCCGAGACACGATAACCGTTCTGAACATGTAAATGATCCGAGACACGATAACCGTTCTGAACATGTAAATGACCCGAGACACGATAACCGTTCTGAACATGTAAATGACCCGAGACACGATAACCGTTCTGAACATGTAAATGATCCGAGACACGATAACCGTTCTGAACATGTAAATGACCCGAGACACGATAGCTGGTAACAGCTTGTAATTGATCCAAGACACAATAACCCTTCTTAACCTGATTACCAGCTGCGACACGATAGCTACTAAGAGCTTGTAAATGACCCGAGACACGATAACCGCTGTTAGCTTGCAAATAAACTGTGGTAGGATAACATAGTATGTAACTTAAAATGCGTATATAATATCCACCTGTGAGGGGTCATTTCTTTTTACATATACCCACAAATTCTAACATTTTATTTTATTAAATTATTTACTGTTAGCAATTTTAAAACCAAAGATTCTCCCCAGAAATGTAAATGTTCCAGTAAATGTATGAATTTATATTGCGCACACACATATGTAATGTTGTGCCGAATAGGTAAAACTGGTCAATTAGCGAGAACTCATTTAAAATTAAGTCTTTTCTAAAATATTCTCTTATACGTTTAAAGATACATTTTTTTTCATTTATGTTAATGTAAAAAAATTAATAATTTTGTACCTTATTATAACAAGCGCAATTTATCTTAGCCTAATCCAACTAATATATTTTAGATAAGTTTACAATAATTTAATAAACAAACACAATGAAATATATTGTTTTCGTTAGGTTTAGAATGATTTTTGCGAAATTATAGCATACACAAATTTTGCTTGCCTTATTCGGCAAGAGCGTTGCTATCTAAGCCAAAATCGCAAGTTTTACCTATTCGACATATACATATAAAGATATTGTGTGTGTGTGTGTGTGTTCAAAATATAAAGCCAAATGCATAATGAATACATTTCATAGGGACGGAAAAGAATTTGTGTGTTGCAGAGTTATGAACCAGATATGAGATGGCATAACTCCTCATAGGTTGATCAAATCACTTTCTAATATTGTAGTGTGTATTTTAACGATGAGAGAGAGAAGTTAACTGTACACTCAATATCAATCCAGTGGCCAGTAAAAGCATGTTGAGTTTGCAACCTATACCCATCTAGTGGACGGCAGCAGCAAGTTGATGGTGCACCCAATAGCCATCCTGTGGAGGGTACCAGCAACCTGAGTTTGTACCCCATAACCATGTAGTGGATGGCAGCAGCATGAGAATATACGTATACACAATGACCCATGATTTGCGCCGTTAAATATCTCACTGACGTATATTTGAGTTTTTTCAATGTTTCTCATTTCAACAATATTGTTTTTGCATGCAAAGGGTTAATGCCTGCAGGTACGACTATAAAGAGCCAATATGCTAAATAGCCTTTCATTGGGACTACGTTTCGCTCTGTCTAATGGTAAACGTTGTCCCGATAAATGCTCGGTCTGCATATTTTATCTGTATACCACCACTCCTTTTGTTTCTTCCAAATATTGGAAATTATTCACAATCTCTGATATATTATTTCCATTAAAAAAGATATTTTGATATTCCTCAGTTAATGGATCTCTTCAAGGGGAAGGGGGGGGGGGGTCCTGGTTGCTGCTGAAGAGCTCTTGATCCAAAGAACTGGAGTCATTTTCCCAATTCTTCTATCAAACTTGAATACTCCCGATTTCTGTGTTGCTGCATGACCACTGTGCTTTCAGCTATTTTTGAATACAGCAATAATAATAATAATAATAATAACAATATAGAAATGGTTGCAGTTGGTGGACACTGTTAACATTTCCCAGTCCAACATGTGACGGGTCTAAGCACTTAAATTCCCTTTAGCATGGTTCCAACAACTGCCCCAGCTCACACTGAACTGAAGTGTATTTCAGCTAAGTGGCAGCTGACAATATATTTTGAGTTGTGCATGTTCGAGAGGACGGCATGTTAGACACAATGAAGTCAACGAGATCACCAAGAGAATCCTTGCTAGTGGCAGGTATTTCTTAATTTGAACCATTCCCATCCACATATGTGTGCAACCTATTTTATATAGCAGAAGAGGAGTGGGCAATGTATGGATGTCTAGGGCAATTGGTGTAAATTGATGGCTAGACAGGTACTGCAAGCATCTTACAACTCTGAACGCAGCCGATCTTTTAACAGCCAACAACCCTGACACTCTGGCCAGTCGCCCTGATGGGGTCCCGTTATATCCCCGGAAGAGCGACAGACTGCTTATGTAGAACTACAAGGTGTGCGTCTACCCTAACTGACACATGCATCACTTTTAGTGCTAATCAGAAGGGTGGTGATGCTGATCACAAGCTCATCATAATATGGATTATTCCCACTAACACCTCTTCCTCCTAACTAGAACAGAGAGCCTTGATCTTGGGAAAAGCATGCCATGGGTTTCCTCAAAGAGCTGGGCTCAAAGGTCGTATAAACCACAAGAGACCCAAAGGCTGCCACGTTTCTTTTCCAGTACCTCAGTGAGGCGATCCAAACAGAAAATGACTTCTCAATCTTTGGTTCCAGCTTTCGTCAGAGGAGTTCGAAGAGCTCTACATCTTAAAATAAATTGACATACATACTTTATCTTTTGCATGTATATACAGTAAAGTACTCAATAAATAAATGAAATATCGCGGTCGATGGAGGAAAAATATTCAAATTCCTTCAAGAATTATTATTATAATCACAAAGAAAAGCTAAACCACAAGGGTTATACAGCGCAAATAGCTTCAAGAAAAAAAATAAATTTTTCCAATAAACCATTTATTTCTTCCGAGGCTACAGGACCTCATAAATCGCACCAGAGGTGGACCCCTTTCCCTTATACTCACGCATTCATTACACACACGCATTATATATATATATATATATATATATATATATATATATATATATATATATATATATATATATATATATATATATATATATTGGTATATACGCAAACACTAGTTGAGCGCGCGCGCACACGCACGTAAGCTAGCGCTCAGAAACACTTAAAAGGCATACCGTACCTCTGAAGTTTACTCTTGTCACACAGGTGGATAAAAATATGTTGTCCAAGGTGTTTGTGCCGCCATTCTACACAGCAGGAATATTAATTTCACCGTGCCTTGACTTGAGCAGAGCGGAGAGTGAGAGCCATGTCTGCACCCTCAGTGGAAAAGTCACTACTTTTAAAATTTGACTCAGTTTTGCTATATACATATGCTAAGAATAGTGGTTTTGGGGTATACTTGTGTGACAAATTATAATAATAATAATAATGTCCACACCGAGGCTATCTGCTGAGACGATTAAGGACTATAGTGTGTATCAAGGATATTCACTATAGTCCATATCCTTCATATTCAATAAAGTCAAAAGAAAGAACCTCCCTGACTAACCCCCGATATTATCTTCCTCTGATGTGTACAATAAAACATCCCAAATCACTTTCGTACTTCCAAACCAGCAAACTGCCGAGTGTAGTTACTCTAAACAGCTATTGATGTGTGAGACAAGATCAAGACTTAACTTTACTGTGGAAACGTTTAAAGACAAAATGAAGAATTAGACACATGTGCAACACCCGGGTATCATTATTGTAGACGTTTCGCCATCCAGGATGGCGAACCGTCTACAAATAAAGATATCCAGATACTGAACGCTTGTTTTATTCATCTTGTCGGTACTGTATACCATACATGTACACGTTTAACAAAGAGTTGTATATGTGTATTACACATCAACGTGTCAGTATTGTATATCATTTAAAGTAAGATACTAAACAGCTGTAGTCTTAAAAAGGAGAGCATATCAATATTTGGATTAAAAATTAAATAATTCAGCTTAATTGATAAAAAACAAATAATGGGGGCCAGATAGGACGAAACTGTTGTGTATGAATTCACGTTAGAGGTTGTATGAAGCCACTTCAGAGGGTGTATGAAGCCACGTCAGAGGGTGTATGAAGCCATGTTAGATGTATGAAGCCACGTCAGAGGATGTATGAATCCTCATTAGAAGTTGTATGAAGCCACGTCAGAGGGTGTATGAAGGCATGCGAGATGTATGAAACCACGTCAGATGTTGTATGAAGCCATTTTAAAGGTTGTATTGAATAAGATTCTTAACCTATCTTCGGCTCCTCGCCAGAATTACTTTCATCATTGTCTCGGGGAAAGCGCTAAAGCCGTAGGGAACACACAGCACATGGAGAATGGGATGAAATCAGAACCAAGCAAAGGAAGAGAAGCATCAGAGCCTTGGATTAAGTGCCCTTCACCGGCAACAAAGACTCTTTCTCGAAGGATCTGAGCCTATAACACTTTTATGTTCTCCGTGCCGAGGGGATCTCAACCTGCTATTCGGTGTTGCCATGGCAACAGTGAGAAGAGCTGGTGAACATGCCGTTCCTCTCGCAACCGTTAGTGAAGAGAGTTGAAGATCGGAATGAAAATGTAAATAGTTATGGTACTGTGAATGGTGTTCCAAAATGGAACACCATTCACAGCACCATAACTATTTTTGGCTAACAAATATACTATTTCACGATAGTTAACTATTTTTCTGGCAAACAGCTCCCTTTTAAAGCCTTAAATCCTTTGTTTGAAAAGTTTAAAAGGTATTAACCATTTTTTTCTGGCTGTTTGCCAGAAAAATGGTTAATACTGCAATAATGGCCAACTGCCAGAGGCAACTATGGTTATGGTACTACGAAGGCCTTTCCATGTGCTATTAAATTTTGGATGAACTTTTTCACTCACATAAAAAAAGCACTATATAGAGAAGCTTTATAAAAGAGAACACTTTAATAACACAGAGGAAAAAAGAATTATTAGATCAATTTTACTGAAAAATCCGAGTCACGGAAATTTTTTTTTTTCATGTTTTGGAAATTAAAACGATAAAATCCTCCTTGACCAAGTCACGGTGGGCGAAACGAGACTCTAAACATATCGGGAGAGTATCGAATTGTTGTATTGGGTACTGAGGATCGAACTAGCATCATTGCAATTCCATGTCTACAGCTGTACCGACTCAGCCACAGATCAAAATTTAAGTCTCGTCAGCTCTGGCTATTACTCAAAACACCTTTTTTTTCCACGGGCATCAGATATTCATCAGATCAATCGTCCATCACTCAGATGGATCAATTGTCAGTCACTGCTGTCTGTTTCATGGACAGCAGTGACTGACATCTGCTCTGATGATGGTGTGTCCACCAGGCACACGTAGTGCCAGAAACTCATTTAAAAAGTGAACTAACAGAATTACCCACTCAGAATTCCTCTATACACTCCTATCATAACATAACCGTTAATGCAAAACAACCACAGGGAAAGTTGAATGATAGTTGTGATTGTTTTGCATCTTGTATCGTTAGTTAGCTAGTGTTGCATTACTGGTAATATTTATCTTCATACACCATGTACACTCCGTGGATCAGCCCAGTACACTGTGGATCAGCTGGTACACTCCGTGGATCAGCCGGTACACTCTGTGGATCAGCCCAGTACACTGTGGATCAGCTGGTACACTCTGTGGATCAGCCCAGTACACTGTGGATCAGCTGGTACACTCTGTGGATCAGCCCAGTACACTGTGGATCAGCTGGTACACTCTGTGGATCACCGGTGGGTGATATTCACCTTTTTTTTTTTTTTGTTAAAAAATATATTCGCCTCTGAACAAACACAATTCAAAACGAGATGAGGAAAACTGTAACCAACTCATGTGAAGCTGCAGCAAGCCATGGTGTTATACACGTGTGTCCTGTATAACCCATTCTGCATGCATGTTCATCATGACTCGTGGCTTAATGATGGCCCCAAGACCACTGAATCCCGGCTCCATGATGACCCAACGACCACCGAGTCCTGGCTTCATGATGACCACACAACCACTAAACCCTGGCTTCATGATGGCCCTACGACCACTGAATGCTGGCTTCATGATTTGGTTAGCCTACATTAAGTGAGGTTAGGTTAGATTTGGTTAGCTTAGGTTAGGTTAGGTTAGATTAGGTCAGAATTGGTTAGATTATACTACGTTAAGTTAGATTAGGTCAGATTTGGTTAACTTATATTAAGTTAGGTTAAGTTAAATTAGATTCATTTATCTTAAGCTAAATTATGTTTAGTTGGGTTATATTACGAAATGTACTAAATCATTCGAAGACGATTTCGTTGTTTAAGTTTAACATTGTAGGTTATCCTGGTATAACGAAATTTGGTCAGGTAATGATATGCGACGCACAAACGATGTTATACGATTTAAATATGTAATTTGCATATATAATTATTTGATTTACAGGAGCGAAACAGAGATATTTACACCTCGACGACACTTGTTTCACCCACCCTGCCACGCTCCACCCTGCATCTCTCCACCCTGCCTCACTCCGTCCTGCCTCATCCCATCCTGCCTCTCTCCACCCTGCCTCACTCCACCCTGCCTCACTCCACCCTGCCTCACCCCATCCTGTCTCTCTCCACCCTGCATCTCTCCACCCTGCCTCACTCCGTCCTGCCTCATCCCACCCTGCCTCTCTCCACCCTGCCTCACTCCACCCTGCCTCACTCCACCCTGCCTCTCTCCACCCTGCCTCACCCCATCCTGCCTCACTCTAATCTGCCTCACTCCATCCTGCCTCACTCTACCCTGCCTCACTCCACCCTGCCTCACTCTACCCTGCCTCACTCCACCCTGCCTCACTCCACCCTGTCTCTCTCCACCCTGCCTCACTCTACCCTGCCTCATCCCATCCTGCCTCACCCATCCTGCCTCACTCCACCCTGCCTCACTCCACCCTGCCTCACCCCATCCTGCCTCACTCCGCCCTGCTTCACCCCATCCTGTCTCTCTCCACCCTGCCTCACCCCATCCTGCCTCACCCCATCCTGCCTCACTCCATCCTGCCTCACTCTACCCTGCCTCACCCCATCCTCACTCCACCCTGCCTCTCTCCACCCTACCCCACTCCACCCTGCCTCACCCCATCCTGCCTCACCCCATCCTGCCTCACTCCACCCTGCCTCTCTCCACCCTGCCTCACTCCATCCTGCCTCACTCCATCTTGCCTCACTCCATCCTGCCTCACTCCACCCTGCCTCACTCTACCCTGCCTCACCCCATCCTGCCTCATTCCACCCTACCTCTTTCTCCATCCTGCCTCACTCCACCCTGCCTCACTCCATCCTGCCTCACCCCATCCTGCCTCACTCCACCCTGCCTCTCTCCACCCTGCCTCTCTCCACCCTGCCTCACTCCATCCTGCCTCACTCCACCCTGCCTCGCCCCATCCTGCCTCACCCAACCTCTCTCATCGCTGCCTCACTTTACCCTGCCTCTCTCCTCGCTGCCTTTCCTCACTGCATCACCCTACCCTGCCTCACCCCTCACTGTTTCACCTCTCCCTGCCTCACCTCTCCTCCCTACATCATCCTACCCTGCCTCACGCACCCACCCTCACCTTCGCCAAAATTTAAAGACTGACGAAGCAAGTCCTTAGAATTCTCCATGGGCGGCCATATTGTTTGAATTACTTTCACCCAGAGTTAGCATAAAACAATCCTCTCCTTGATTACCTTAATTATCTTCAATGAACTTATGGATGGGCCGCTACGAGATTTAAAGGATAATGTCATTAGCCTCGATGAATTCGAGTCTAATTCGTCACTGTTTCAATTGTTTTCGTCAGCTGGGTGAAAAAAAAAGCGTTTTTGTTATTAAGTCTGCTGGAAAGTGCTAATTCAGTTCCTGAAGTTGAGTTTGGCAAATAGGATGGACGAGGAATGAGTCGGCGGACAGGATGAGAGTTGACTTATTAGATAGGATGAACGAGAAATGACTTAGTGGGCAGGATGAACAAGAGGTGACATAGAAGACAGGACGAACGAGAGGTGACTTCTTAGATAGGATGATATAGGGTTGCTTAGTGGAAAGAACGAACGAAGGTTCCATATTAAATAGGATGAACGAGGGATGGCTTATTAGATAGGATGAACGAGGGTTGCTTAATAAGATAGGATGAACGAGAGCCGACTTAGTTGACAGGATGAACGAGAGTCGATTCTGTAGATAGGATGAACGAGGGTTTCTTAGTAGAAAAGATGAGTAAGGATGGAAATCAGGATGAACGACGGTAAGCTGGAAAATAGAATGAAGAAGGAGTGCTTGATAGATAGGTTTAACAAGAGTTATTGACAGATTACTGACCACAGTTGTCTTGTTACTGACAGATTACTGACCACAGTTGTCTTGTTATTGACAGATTACAGACCACAACTGTCTTGTTACTGACAGATTACTGACCACAGATGTCTTGTTACTGACAGTTTACTGACCACAGTTGTCTTGTTACTGGCAAGTTACTGACCACAAATGTCTTGTTACTGGCAGATTACTGACCACAGTTGTTTTGTTGCTGACAGATTACAGACCACAATGGTTTTGCTAGTAACAGATCATAGACCCCCTACGGTCTTGCTAGTAACAAATCATAGACCCCCTACGGTCTTGCTAGTAACAGATCAGACCCCCTACGGTCTTGCTAGTAACAGATCAGACCCCCTACGATCTTGCTAGTAACAGATCATAGATCCTCTACGGTCTTGCTGCTTCAGGATTAAACACCTCCATGGTCTCAAGACCACACAGATTATACACCAAAACTAGCTTTACCAATGATAAATTGCAAGGCAAACCAGTTGTAAATACCATTTACGCTTTAGAATATACAGTAAAATTAATATAAATTATCCTCAGTTAATCTTAATTATTATAAATTTAAGTTTATAGTGGACTCTGTTCAAACGTACAGCTGTAATCTCATTACGACAGATATTACGTTTAGATTGGTCCATATTTTTTGTCATGTACTCTCGCGCCTACATGATTTTGAATTTGAGTTATATTTGGGTTGTCAATGTTTCTGAGTCTCTGTACAATAATGGTAATGAAAACACTTGAAATAGCAGGATAACACTTACTGATGATAATAATATTCAGAAGAATATAATAACATTAATAATAATATTCAGAAGGACATAACATTAACGTTAATAACAATGATAATAAATTTACATTATTTCCCTGAATGTTTTATTAAAAAACTTCAATTTGCTCCTCAAAACTTCCTCATAAGATTGTATGCACAGAGAGTGTCTCCCTCAGAGTATATACACCAAAATGTCCTCAGCTTTGTAATGACAAGGGGAGGCGGGTATCTCTCGATCTCTACATGCCAAGAGCTATCATTGTAAGTACATAAAGAGGTATTCACCTAGTTGTGGTTGCAGGGGTCGAGTCACAGCTCCTGGCCCCCTCTCTTCACTTGCCGCTACTAGGTCACTCTTCCTGCTCAATTAGCTTTATCATACCTCTTCTTAAAGCTATGTATGTATCCTGCCTCCAATACATCACTTCACAGACTGTGTAGTGGAGGCAGAATCCATACGTAGCTTTGAGAAGAGGTATGATAAAAGCTCATGGAGCAGGAAGAGTGACCTAGTAGCGGATAGCGAAGAGGCGGGGCCAAGAGCTGTGACTCGGCCCCTGCAACCACAACTAGGTGAGTACCTCTTCATGAACTTACAATATCTCTTAGTAGAGACCGAGAGATACACGCCTCTCCTTGAAATTACAGAGCTGTACTCACCTATTTGTACTCACCTATTTGTGGTTGCAGGGGTCGAGTCCTAGCTCCTGGCCCCGCCTCTTCACCGGTTGCTACTAGACCCTCTCTCTCCCCGCTCCATGAGCTTTATCAAACCTCGTCTTAAAACTGTGTATGGTTCCTGCCTCCACTACGTCATTTTCTAGGCTATTCCACTGCCTTACAACTCTATGACTGAAGAAATACTTCCTACTATCTCTCTGACTCATTTGTGTCTTCAACTTCCAATTGTGGCCTCTTGTGTGTGTGTATGTGTGTGTGTGTGTGTGCACCAAGAGATGTGTATCAGTGTAGGTACATGGGAAGGTGTGTGTTTCTCTCGGTCTATACATCGACAGATACATACCTTAAACTTAACATTTTTTCTCATTTACGAAATCGACAGTACAAGGGTTCATTCAAAACTTAAAGCTAGTCAATGGTTTTTATACACTCAAACACGAAGAAATATTTGAAGTACAAAATAATTCAATATCTCGAAACAATGGAATGAAACTTTGAGGTAAGAGATGCAACACATACGTGTTAAAAGGATTTTTTTTTAAGCACGACGAAACTACTTGTTGAAGATCTAATTACAATGACATTACAATCAGTTATGATCCAGCTGACCAAGAACTTTGCAGACACAAAATCAACTAGATACTATAATGGTACAAATCGTAAGCCACAGATTTCTATTACAACATAAGAAAGTAGGACCACTGATGAAAGCCTACTGGCCATACTAGGCAAATCTTTCTCAAACTAAAACCACAAACAAAAATACTTGCCCAACCAATTTTCAATGCTATACATGGAATAAGTTCAATTACATCTTAACGAGCATTAACAGAGCCACCCAGATTAATATCAAAAGTAATATTAAAAATAAGATTAACAGTGGTAGTAGTGGTCACCAGTATCCAGGTGTTTGCTGTGAAGTTAAGGATATCCACTTATTTGCATCCATGTATGTCACAGAATCCAGAAGTAAAACTAGTGATGACTAGAGGGAGTTTTCTGCTGCAGTAAGAGCAGTACTAAAAAGTAGAGAAAGTTTGTAGTCCATGTCCGATTACCAATTATGTCTCCTGTAAATTTCATGCCGTTTTGTCATTATGGTATACAATGACCCTTCTCCCATATTGGCAGTCTCCAGAGGGAGTGGAGGATGGGGAGAGAGCCTTCTGCTTTACTCTCCCTGCCGTAACCACCTTCTTGATAATACTTGGCAGTCCTCGTATAGATAGAAGCAGATAGTTTTTCCCCGCGGAAAGCCTCGGTGTGAACTTTTAAATTCCTCTGTCGTCTGTCCCAAGTGCTCTTCCTAGAACTCTTACCGCTGCCTCTGTTATCGCTGCTGCTGCTACTGCTGCCTCCATTACTGGCTGCCTCGCGCCTGTTGCTCCTTCAGAAAGTTATGACAGTAAGAAAGCCATGCTAAGTGTCTTCCAGGGAAAGTTACGTCCTCACGCATCCTCGGCTTTAATTAATATCTCTGAATTGTATTGTAATAAATAGTTTTTAGTGCCTGTTAGGAAGGAATAATTCCTAGTTCGTGCAGTTAATAGCTAATATCCAACAAACTAGATATACAGAACACACGTAGCGATGCTTCGCTCTAAACAGAGCTTCACTTGGCTCAATAAATCCCATTTAGTGGGCAAAACGTTGTCAATAAAGGCATCCATTGCATCTAAGTGGTGTTTTAGCTCCTCAGAGGCGCAGAGAGGGGAGAGAGAGAGAGAGAGATAGAGATAGAGATAGAGAGAGAGAGAGAGAGAGAGAGAGAGAGAGAGAGAGAGAGAGAGAGAGATAAGAGGTGGTTACCGTTTCCTAAAGGTGGCACAAACGAATTCATAACAAACATAAAATAATAATTATTATTATTTCGGCCTCAGACTGGGGTCTTCTTCATCGAACAGAAAAATATAAACGAGGCATACCAAGTCGGGTCAAATAATCCAAGTCAGGGAGAGGACTGGGACCTTAAAGCGCGGGCAGCGATGAGAGTCAGGTTTCCATAAAACTTATACAATGTTGAAATAGGATCGCAATGTAATAACAACAGTGTGGATTTTGAGCTTTTGTGTGTGTGTGTGTGTGTGTGTGTGTGTGTGTGTACACACACGAGAGAAAGGGAAATAGAAAACTGCCACAGTTACCATGGCCACTCACCATCATGGCCTTAGCGAGCTAAAAACGAACAACATAAATCAAGACATAATATCAATTTCATACTCTCAACAACCTACAACTCCGCAAATATCAACGTCATCATTATCATTAAAATCCGAGTTGGGCGATAGGGTACAAGCTTTTCCGACACAAAAATGCACACAGCACATGACTCTTGCTATTTTTGTAACGTTTATCACTTTGTAATGAGCTCCTGCACTGCTGAAAGCAGCAAATTATCTGCTAAACAGCATTTTTTAATAGTGAAACATACCTATGTGTTCCAAAATTGCATATCTTGTGTGTTAATATGACGCCCAGTACAATGTGTTGCTTCACACTGGCCACCCGAAAAATTATCTCCCGTTTCCCAGGCGTTTAGTAACTTTCGTGAGATTAGTGTAGCCCCTTGTTGACAGTGATTTAAATGGTTAAAATCATAACCATAATTGTTAAATGGGTGGACCGGTAAGCTCCAGCTGATGGTCATCGTAAGACTAAAACCCGCGAGGAAACACTTGTCCTGTTTCCTGACAAACCTTACCTAACCCAACCTAGTGATTTAAACGTTTAGTTCCTTGATACTGCCGGAGATGCAATGCGATTATCCAAGACAGAGGCAAGAATATATGCATTAATTACGAGAAGTTGACGGAACTAGTGAAGTGGTGCGACAGATGTTACGACTAGAACAGCTGTACACAAGTTGCGATGAGCTTTGGGCTGCTCAAGGGTTTTACCTGCAACAAAATTCGTGTTTCATCTATGAGCAATATAATGAGAACAAAGTTTTGTTTTAATACCAAAACGTTTCCCTATCTTCATCAATATTTTCCACGTTCTAAGGTGTCTTTCTGTTATCTCTATTGAATAGCACTCTTCGTATCTCATTTCTTTAGCATTAACTAGATTTTGGTTCAGAAACATGTAATATAGAGCAACATTTTATTTAAAACGTTTTTCTTTAGTGACAAAAGCTCCGTCCTAAGTGATACGATGCCGCAAATGTCTTGATTTGCATTACGCGCTTTTATTCCCATTTGTTTACTTGTTGCTCCAGTCACCAGCTGCAATGTTGGTTCAACAAGAGATAGGATCATCTAAATAATAATAATAATAATAATAATAATAATAATAATAATAATAATAATAACACGATAGCAAACAACTCTGGGAACGGTGGGGTTTAAACTCATGGCAGAGTCCTAAAACTCACTTGCCAGGGGTTCAAACCCCACCCGTTCCGTGATCTGATAGGATCTAAATGCCATGCTACTTACGAAAGCGAAAAAAGAACACTTTGCAGAAAAAAAAGCTTGAAAGGTGTTTAGATCTCAATCAAGACATAAAAAGTCATAACAGATCCAAACGTAATTAATTGCTTGTTTAGCAAAGTTTGTCTTTCATTCACCAAACGGAACATATACCCCTCGCTCAGTTATTTTCCTGAAGACCATTCTTTTATAACACAATGTCTAACATTACTGACTTCGAAGCAATAAGTGAATCATAAGTACTTACAGGCTGCTTTTGTCTCCTGACTCGCAAAAAAAAAAAATACTGCTATTGGCGTGGCACTGTTTGATAATTTCATATGTAAACGTGTCAGACAAATGAAAATATCCACGATTTTCACATACATCATTTTCATCCATTGCCTTTTTAATACTGCCGGGAACCCTTCAAGGAAAATGCCTTGATGCTGCTGAAGAGCTGCTGAGTTGAAAAGACGGAGCAACCCTTCCCGTCGTTGCTTTAAACCTGATTACATCCCATTCCCGAGGTGGTGTGAGCGTCACACATATTGATGTTGCAACGATACAGACTAGTGTTAGCATGGTACCAGCAAGTACTGCTGTGATGCAAGCTGGTGTTAGAATGATACCAACAAGTGCTGCTGTGATGCAAGCTGGTGTTAGAATGATAGGAACAAGTGTTGTTGTGATACTAGATGTTGTTTGAATTATGATACATCATATGAGAAAGTGTTGCTGTGATTCAAGTTGCTATTCGAGTAGTAAAAGCTAGTTAGAATCTTAAAATAAAAACGCATATTATTAACATATCCTTGATATTACCAGAGTAAAAGCCTTTATTAAAAACATGGAAAGAGTTATTTCAGAATTCTGGTTAGCTTATAGCGAAAATAAAATTCATCAGAATTCACACTGATTTTGTATGTATATCTGCTAATGCAGGTGATGAAAAATACTCTGGTTACAGAGAACAGACTACGCTGGCAGATTATTTTGAGTACAGATTATGTTGGCAGAAAGTATGTATTTTCACAATTGAGAATATCACAGATTTGTTGTGTGATATATGCAGCATTCTGGGTACAGGGCCCACCGCCAGGGAGCTGGATATATATATGTCGTGCCGAATAGGCAGAACCTGCGATCTTGGCTTAAATAGCAACGCTCATCTTGCCATATAGGACAAGCGAATATATATATATATATATATATATATATATATATATATATATATATATATATATATATATATATATATATAATATATATATATATATATATATATATATATATATATAATATATATATATATATATATATATATATATATATATAAATAATATATATATATATATATATATATATATATATATATATATATATATATATATATATATATATATATGTCGTGCCGAATAGGCAGAACTTGCGATTTTGGCTTAAATAGCAACGCTCATCTTGCCATATAGGACAAGCAAAAATTTGTGTATGCAATAATTTCGCCAAAATCATTTTGAACCTAACGAAAAAAATATATTTCACTGTGTTTGTTTAGCATTAAATTATTGTAAACAAATCTAAAATATATTTAGTTGGGTTAGGCTAAAATAAATTGTTCTTGTTATAATAAGGTTAGGTAAGTTTTCTAAGATTCTTTTGGTGCAAAATTAAAAAATTTTACATTAACATTAATGAAAAAAAATATATCTTTAAACGTATAAGAGAAAATTTTAGAAAGGACTTAATTTTAAATGAGTTCTTGCTAATTGACCAGTTTTACATATTCGGCACGACATATATATATATATATATATATATATATATATATATATATATATATATATATATATATATATATATATATTTATATATATAAACGCATCGGCCGTCTCCCACCAAGGCAGGGTGGCCCGAAAAAGAAAACTTTCATCATTCACTCCATCACTGTCTTACCAGAGGCACGCTGACATTCCAGTTATAAAACTGCAACATTAACACCCCTCCTTCAGAGTGCAGGCACTGTACTTCCAATCTCCAGGACTCAAGTTTGGCCTGCCGGTTTCCCTGAATCCCTTCATAAATATTACCCTGCTCACACTCCAACAGCGCGTCAATTCCTAAAAATCATTTGCCTCCATTAGCTCTTATCTAACACGCTCAGGCATGCTTGCTGGAAATCCAAGCCCCTCACACACAAAACCTCCTTTATCCCCTCCCTCCAATCTTTCCTAGGCCGACCCCTACCCCGCCTTCCCTCCACTACAGATTTATACACTCTTGAAGTCATTTTATTTCGTTCCATCCTCCCTACATGTCTGAACCGCCTCAACAACCCCTCCTCAGCCCTCTAGATAATAACTTTGGTAATCCCACACCTCCTCCTAATTTCCAAACTACGAATTCTATGCATTATATTCGCACCACACATTGCCCTCAGACTTGACATCTCCACTGCCTCCAGTCTTCTTGTTGCAACATTCACCACCCATGCTTCACACCCATATAAGAGTGCTGATATAACTATACTCTCATAAATTCCCGTCTTTGCTTAATAGACAAAGTTCTTTATCTCCACAGGCTCCTAAGCGCACCACTCATCTTTTTCTCATCAGTTCTATGATTCACCTCATCTTTCACTCCTGAAAATCTGAATACATTCACCTCGTCTATACTCTCTCTCTCTAATCTGATATCCAATCTTTCGTTACCTAATTTTTTTATCCTCACCACCTTGCTCTTTCCTATATTCACTTTTAATTTTCTTCTTTGACATACCCTACCAAACTCATTCATTATCCTCTGCAACTTCTCTTCAGTATCTCCCAAAAGCACAGTGGCATCAGCAAAGAGCAACTGTGACAACTCTCACTTTGTGTTAGATTCTTTACCCTTTAACCCCAAACCTCTTGCCAACACCCGAGCATTCACTTCTCTTGCAACCTTATCTATAAATGCATTAATATTGAATAAACATGGTTAC
Source organism: Cherax quadricarinatus (assembly GCF_038502225.1). Classification (NCBI taxonomy): domain Eukaryota; kingdom Metazoa; phylum Arthropoda; class Malacostraca; order Decapoda; family Parastacidae; genus Cherax; species Cherax quadricarinatus. The sequence continues at coordinate 946,598 of NC_091340.1, read as the reverse complement.
ATTACATATCCTTGTCTATGACCTACTAATACTGGGAAATATCTTCGTCTCTCAAACATACTCTAACCAGAGCCTCACTCTTCACTGCTTTCAGTAATCTACCTCCTATCCCATACATTTACAACATCTGCCACACTAGTCCCCTATCCACCATGTCATACGCCTTTTCCAAATCCATCAATGCCACAAAAACTTCTATATATATTCTCACAGTTCAATCAATTTCCGCGCGTTCACGAAGTGCTCTTATGCTCAAATAAAAAAAAATCGCCAGTGAAAACGTTGAAAAAAGCACGAGTATTCAACTTTGTGTCAATCCTGACTCCTCGGGAGTCGTGTTTTAACACCTCTCTGCTGGGGCAGGATTTACTAGTGACTTGGGAAAGACATACAAGTCAAACAAAGTTCTTTCCGGATTATCACAGATGGTGAAGCAACACCGTCTCACGTGAAATCTTTCAACCATTTTTCAAATTTCTTTTTCCTTTAGGGGAGAGGGAGGGAGTTAAAGGGCTCTTGAGTCTAGGAGCTAGAGTTACCCCTCCCTTACAATGGATCTACCTTTATTACCTCACATTCCCAGGTGTTCAGCGTTTCCTCATGAATGTAATAATTATCCAGTAGCTTAGTGGACTGTCTAGGGGATGTTGAAGTCGCTGGCAGCTGCTGTTTAAGTGAGACTTTCACTAACGTATCACGTATTAATAGTCAGGATATTTACTGAAGTTCTGCAATAACACTCATGTTTTGGCAAAGGTATGTTAATAAAATATGTTAATTATGAGAGCTCTACTCGTTATTACTACTGAAACACCTGCTGATATCATAGCTACACTGCCTGGTACCACTCTGACACCAGCTTGGATCACAACACCAGCAGGTACCACTCTGACATCATCAGTGATGAACATAGGTAGCTGACTCTTTTTCAAGCAATATTAAGATCCCTGCATCAATGCACCGCACCTTGAAGCCTCTCTGGCAGCAGATTGAAAAAGTCTAATACCTGTGACAACGTTCGACGAGAGTTACGAGACAGCAGCCTTTTAAGAGTACTTATGGTTCACGTCCTGCATCTAAGTTAGTTAAGTCAGTGTGGAAATTCAATGGAACGTAAATAGCGACCAGATGGAGTAAATAACACTTAGGTGCAGTGGCTACCTAATGAAAACGTTTCGCATACACAAAAATAAAGCCATCCAATGGGCGCAAAGTTGTTTTTAATAAACAAATCCACTGTATCTAAGTGTTAAAAGTCAGTGTATTATGTGACAGTGTGTTGTGTGTGCTATGTGATAGTGTGTTAGAAGACTGTTATATAAGTATGTGTTTTAATGATGAGGTGATAAATACTGGGTGAATGCCTATTCCCAAACCTATATTTCAGCTACTGAATTAAGTTAACGTTGGTAAATAGAATTGTGAGGCTGTACAATTGAGTATATTTAATACGAAGACATTCAGAGCGGAGCGAAGAGGTCTAAAACGACATTTCTCTCAAGGAGATCTTAATAAAAGCTCTCATTGAGCGAAACGCTGTGCGAATGAAGCCTTGCTCAGCTCTAATTGTCTTTGTATTACCCACAGATGAAATGAGAGTTTCCTCTGCAGGCAAAACCATTGAAGCGCTCGAAGCTCATCTCAACTTGAGCACAGCTGCTCCAGTCATAACATCAGTTGCAACACTTCAATAGTTCTCTCAACTTCTCGTAATTGATGGTCAGATTGTTAGGCGTTTGTAACCGGTGAATTATTAAGTCCGTTACAGTGGGTGCTTCGTGTCTTCACTGTTGCAGTGCCTATGTACAATGTGGTTAAACACTCGGGGGAAACTCTAAAATCGCGAAAGTAATCTAGAGCCTGGAGAACGGGAGGTAATCATGTGTAAATCCAGGAAGGGAAGAGTAATTTCCCTTTGAACAGCCATAATCATGAAGTTATCAAGTGAAATATCAAGATATAGAAGATATCGAAGATATCTGTCAGTGAGTTGAAAATCATATGTAGACACGAACACAAGGTAAAAATAAAGGTATTGCATATTTCGATTTCCTTATGAGATGATCTTCGACAGTAGAAAAAAAATGTAAGCAATCTGGGTGGTATTTCTGTTGGCCAAATAAATACTGTAGATCTTTACTTTTACTTTTGTACTGATGACAATGTCAAACGAAGATCAAAAAATTCGGCCTCTTTTTCTTTAAATTATATATCTAAACTTGTGGGTCTTCATCATATCTTATTACTGTTGCACTTATACAATTCCATCATTGTAATAATGCAGCAAAGCCCCTACTAGAAAATTATCCCCAAGATTATCATCAAGGCTTTCATAAATATTTGCTACACCATCAAAATCTCAACAGTTGGTTTGCTATTACAAGTACGACAACATTAAGTTCAATATATAGCTTCGAATATTTTATGATTTCACTTTAGTGTAGCAAATAATTTTACTTCTGGCTTCATTAATTTAGTTCACTTAATCTCTGTCAAAAAAAAAAAAAACTTACACTACGTCTTTGACATTAATTTAGTCGACTGAATCTCAGTAAAAAAAAAAACTTATACTACCTCTTTGACATTATTAATTTAGTCCCCTAAATCTCCGTCAAAAAAAGAAAAAGTTGTACTAGGTCTCTGACACCATCATGTATGTTGATATTTCTGGGTATTATATTTCTAGCAACAATGTGTGCGACATTTTTATGTAACAACACGTGAGTAATACAAGATTACTAAACCAATATTAAACTTATGGAAGAAATCTCAACAAAACGCGTGATTGCAAATATGAAAAAAAAGTGAAAATAGAAAATAAAACATGAGCGCATTCATGTAATTATAAACATCTCTTGAAGCGATCAGGTTACACTTCCTATTTCCACTGTGTTGTTTCATATACTTATATTGTTATACTTATTATAAGGTGGTGTATAATACTTCTGGTAACAAAATATTACTTATCTAATAACAATGCCTCGTAATAATTTCTTAAGTCATTATACACCCGGTAAAATTGCTTGGGGTAATTTGTGCACTTGGAAACTGTGCTTGTTATTCTCCAACTAACAACAAATTTAAATATTATAAATATATCATCAGGCTATGTTACAAGACATTGTTTACCACTCAACTCTAAGAGTTGAGAATGTTTTAAATTTGAAATAACTAAGCACTTTTGGCAATAAAAATAAACACAAAATACACACAGGAAAAACACACAACACTACATGTAAACAATATAAACTTCTAGCCCGAGCAAAACACACAACAGAAATTGATACAATCACACCAAATTAAAATAACCCCCATCATTTAAAAGTCCACTAAATTGCTAATGTTTAAATACGCAATTAAAAGTTTCACGCGGTTCCTACGGGCACCTCGGTAATTCTAAAACAATGATGTAAGTGAAAAGTCCGAAGATGTGAGCAAACAGCTGAAGTGGCAGAAACACCTAGAACGAAGTGGTTATAAGTAAAGTTTGTGTGCCCAAATAAAAGAGAACCGTTTGACAGTGTTTCCTGAAGAGGGAGAACCAACACTCGTATCCTCTCGGGTTCTTCATAACGTGTTCGTCTTTAAGACCCACTTGTTTAGCACTGGCACAATGGCGTCAAGCCTTTATACATAACCAGTCGGTTAGACATATAGGTGAGAAGTGTTGGGTTTGAGAAGAACTTTTCAAGCATGGGTCAGTAAACCTGCTGCAGTGTTCCTCTACTCTTATGTCCTTATCATCCAAAACATTAACTTGGTATACTACCTCTTGCAACTAACGTCATTTCATTTATTTTTCACAACACAGACAAGCAGATGAACAAGACACACGTGCAATGGTTGGGTATCTTTACTGAAGAAACTGTTCACTATGAGACTTTAGAGCTGAACACTTCTCAAGGGTGAGAAACTGGCAACCTCAAAACTACTTCTTCAAGGCTGATGGACTCTACATTTTTCACCTTTGTATTCAACTAAAGAAGCCTGATAGCAGGCGAAACGTTTCGACAATGGATAGCCAATTGCTGCCTATGTGTCCATCTAATAAGATCATTGTGCTACTGGAAGTACCGTGTGGTGTTCTGATGCTGTTAAAGGGCTCTTGATCTACGAAGCTTGAGCTACCCTCCCCTTCACTGAATTATACCCGGCACTGCATGACTCTCATGGGTTAACGCTCCTCCATGATCATAACATTAGCTGGCAACACTTGATTTGTCCATCTCAGTGTTAGCGACACAGCCTCGGGTTATCAGACTTCTATGAACATTTCCTTGCATCAATAAAGATTTAAAACCTGCACGGAAGCTATTACACCAATAATTACTGAAGCGTACAATTGTCGACGCAGTACATGCAATGTCTATTTACCAGTTAATTAAACTCAATTGATGGGATTAATAAAAAAAACTCGCTTCACTGTTATAACGCCAAAGACACACGGTTCAAAACAAACTTTAATTGTGACATGGTGCCTGCCTGTGTAGAGCTTCATGAAGACTTGATAACTCTCTAAACAGAACAAAAAGTTGTCCTAGTAAAATCTTTCTCTGCAGCCCATGTCTTTCTCATATTTGTCTTCAATACTCCCTTTCCCCTCATTTTTCACCGTTAATAAGTTACTGGAACACACTTGTCATTACCTTCTGCACCGCTGAAGTTGTCTCAGAAGTTTGTGCGTAACTATTAAACAAATGGGAAGTAATTACACTCCGGAGGATATACGCCAATAATGCGTAACACACAAGGGAGCCACACAGCTCTTGTGAAGAAATGCTATTATACGTCGCTACGTATATAACTGTGAAGTAACTAGTTTTCCACCTACACAAAGGTTATAAGATGATTTCTTTAGAGGTGCCGGCACTATGGCAGAGGCGCAGCCATATGACGGAGGCGTAGTCCTATGGCAAGGTATGGCAAGATGGCGTGTCTAAGGACATGTGAAGGTGGGGTAGCCGATAACTGTACAGCTATAGGCTGGAATTATTGCTGGAGTCGGTGCTCCGTCTCACTATAGTCGACCAGGGCAGCAGTGGCCACTTATCTATACTAGATAGAATATGATTGCCGCTATGGTAGTCCACTGCCCGCTCAATGGTTTGAATGTATGTATATGTGTGTTAGTTACCATTTTGCCCTAGGCACACGTTGATTAGAAACTAGGCTTGTTGTATATGCGTGCGTGTATGTGTGTACTCACCTAATTGTGGTTGCAGGGGTCGATACACAGCTCCTGGCCCCGCCTCTTCACTGATCGCTACTAGGTACTCTGCTTCCAGAGCTTTGTCATACCTCGTCTTAAAGCTGTGTGTGTGTGTGTGTGTTTATCATTTCAACAGCGCTGCTAACTAGTTTCATCGACTGCACTAACCCATTTTTTCATATATCGTTCACACACGGACATTCACACAGCAAAAGCAATACCACTATCCCTTTTTCCATTTTACGGTGAGAGCAATAAGTCCTTTGAATTTTTATTGTATCCATAATATTCTCTGTAATTATACGAAGCACTCACAGGGAACGTTGTAACATTTGTGTTTTTGTTGCAATTTACATGGAAGATTAACCTCATAAAGAATGAACCTGTAACCCTCGTTCGTCCATTCAGGATACATAATGTACACCCTAAAGTCTCTCTCTCAGCGTGTGAGCGTGCATATATATATATATATATATATATATATATATATATATATATATATATATATACATATATATATATATATATATATATATATATATATATATATATATATAGCGAGAGATAGAGAAACAGAGAGATATTAGCTCTATGATATATATTGCGGAATTTAGTCCCCCCCCCCCAAGAAAAAAAAGCGTTAAAGAGAAGTAAGGTGAGGTTTCTAAGTTATTTTTGATCCAAAAATAAAAATTTTGATATCGTCAATGAAAAACAAATGATCTTACTTTCTGAAAAGAAGTTTTTGACAAAATTTATTTTTTTTAAGGAAGCTAGGCCTATTCCACAAGTTCGGCTTGTGTGTGTGTGTGTGTGTGTGTGTGTGTGTGCGTGCATATATATATATATATATATATATATATATATATATATATATATATATATATATATATATATATATATATATATGACAAAATACATTGGCCAAACATTCACAAAAATACAACAGAAAGTAAAACAACATAGGAAACTCAGAGCTACATCTCGAATACTTCGTCCAGCTCCCTTGTGGTGGGCCACGTGCCCAGAATGCTGCAGGCATTTCCTCTCTGGATCGCAACACTGAGTCTCTGAAAGAGGAAGCTGGTCGCCCTGTGGTCCTTGGTTTCTATGATGAGCTTTTCACCCAGCTCTTTGAGGAACTTTAGAGCACACTTGCCCCATGCTTCAAGGGTCTCCGACCCTATTGGAATGAAGTTATAGCAAGGGGGAAGGTCTTCATATTTTCGGATCTTCTGGGTCTCCCTGTGGCTGGCAGCTCCACCCCCTTCCACTACGGAGTATGGCAAGTAGGTGTCTGCTATATATATATATATATATATATATATATATATATATATATATATATATATATATATATATATATATATATACTACATACATATATATGTAGTGCCGAATGGGTAAAACTTGCAATTTTGGCTTAAATAGCAATAATTTGTATGCAATAATTTCGCAAAAATCATTCTGAACCTATCGAAACATTTCATTGTGTTTGTTTATTACTAAATTATTGTAAACTTACCTAAAATATATTTAGTTGAATTAGGTTAAATTAAATTACGCTTGTTATAATAAGTTAGGCGAGTTTTCTAAGGTGCTTTTGGTACAAAATTATTAATTTTTATATTAACATAAACGAAAAAATATATTTTTAAATGTATAAGAAATTTTTTTTAGAAAGGACTTAATTTTAAACGAGTTCTTGCTAAATGACCAATTTTACCTATTCGACACATTATATATACACAGTGAAAGTTTACTTTAATCCCAGTTTTAATTAAAATATTCTTGGTTGGTGGTGAACAGATGACATGCAGCCTTAACGACTCTCGTGTAGCAGACAGGATTTAAACCATATTTACCAACAGTGCATTCACGAGTGGCCAACTGAGGGAAGGTAGAATTACCTAATTGAATCTAAGCTAATTTGTACGGTTCAAATGTGGACGTAGCGAGACGTTTGTGTCACTTCGATTAAAGCCGTGAGTTTTTTTTTTTTTTTAGCATGTAGCACTACGCAGGTATATGGGTATGCAGAGTGCACGTATATATGTATGAAGAGGGCACGTATATGGGTATCCAGAGTGCAGGTTCCATGTGTATGCAAAGTGTATGTATTTACGTATGCAGAGTGGATTTATCTGCCTATGAATAACACTGACTAGTCAGAGGATGATAGGAATAATACAAAAGGATGATAGGAGCAACACAAAAGGGTGACAGGTGCAACACACTAGGATGATAGGAACAGCACACATGAGAGATAGAAGCAACAGATAATAATAATAATAATAATAATCTTTATTCCTACATGTACAAGGTATACAGGCATAGCTAAAATCAATGACATACTACTATATAGAAAGGCCCTTGTTATGCAGAGCATTTCGGGTAAATTAGGTCAGTTTTGTCCAGGATGCGATCCACACCAGTCGACTAACACCCAGGTATCTATTTTGCTGATAGGTGAACACGGACAATAGGTGCCTTAAGGAAACACATCCTAATGTTTTCCCTCGTACCGGGGATCGACCTCCAGACTTCAGTGTGTGAGCTGAGCTCGCTGGCAATCGGGACACTTTAAGGTGAAAGTAGCATCACACAAGGTGATATTGCTCTCACAACACACAAGGGTATAAAAAGCAACACAGGAGTGAAATAAACTACGCACAAGAGTGAAAGCAGCAACACACAATGGTAACAGCACCAACACACAAAAGTAATAGCAGGAAACGCACAAGGGTGATACGAGCATCACACACGGCACCTCGCAAGACACGGAGTTAAGAGGAACAACACACAGGATGAAACTCTTGGAGACTCCATAAATGAGAGGCAGCATCCCACCGTAAATCTTGCTCTGAAAGCCTGAGAAATTTATGGGGCTCGTAGCTCCTAAACAGACTAGCCTCTCTGGAGAATGCGATAGCCACAACAGAACCCGAATGACCCCATTATTGGGTTCATTTTAAGGTCGTTACTAGGGGGAGATTTTGCTGTAAGATCCACCTAGATAAAACACGGTAGTTCTTAATCTCGACAGAAGTAGATAGTTCTCAGAAGATGGACTTGATGTGGACTTTCAAGTCTTCTGCTATGTCTTTTCTATGTTTTCCAGTGTATTTCCATGTACTTCCGTGTATTTCCGTGCATTTCCATGTATTTCCGTGTATTTCCGTGCATTTTCATATATTTCGTAAACAGAGGTTTGCTATGAGCGCACAGAAAAGTTCTCTATGGCATAAAGTCATAGAAAATTCGCTATGAATATATATAAGGGTTTAGTGTGATACAAGGTTATATCTCAAGGGTGGCTATAGGTATACTGAAGGACTCGTGAAATCGTAATAACATGATTGCAAAGAAACCACAGAACGGGTGGGGTTTAAAGCCATGGCAAGAGTCTTAAAATTCCAGGACAGTACGTAAGCCACCCATTCTGTGGTTCATGCTGAAGGGTTCGCTGTAAGCATACTGAAAGGTTCGCTCTAATCCATTGACATACGAGCTTCACTACGAACACAGAGGGATTCACTACGATATACCGTCAGAACGAAAGCTTCGCTATGAGGACAGAGGGGGTTTGCTATGCTATACAGTCATAACGTGAGCTTCACTTTCATCAAATAAAGAAATTCACTCTCACACTGCTTTACGACTAATGGTTCGCTTCTAAATGGTGTCGATGAGGAACTCGCTGCAATTGACTTTGAACTGAGCTTATATCAAATCAATTCTCAGAGAATTTGTTCAAGCCCATACACAGACTAAAACGTTGTCCTAACAAAATCCTGTCCTGCAGCGTGTCTTTTCTCCACTGTTGTCTGTCTGACAGTACAGTTTTTAGATCTTTATAGGCTCATCCTTCCTCTTTCCATTTTAACGGTTTGAGGCTTGATGAATCCCACTATGTTGGCGAAACATCGCCCATAAAGGAGCACATTATTCTCCATTTGTCTCTCCTTTACCATTGTTATTACGAGTGGGAGATAAAACGCGATAACGTCATTTGGAATTAAGTTTCGACTATGTCATGGCGATATAAATAGACTTAGCTGTCACGGAAGAGTTTAACCAAGAGTATAATAGTGGATTAAGGTAATTATGGGATTACGGAGGATTACCATCAAGGTGACTCTTCAAGGAAAGTGCCTTGATACTGGAAAAGGACCTCTTTGATCCACAGAACTGTGATTCCTCAAGTGAATGGGGAGAGCATTGGATGCTTTACGACCTGTAGAACCTGAGCTACGTTACCCTTTTGTTTGATCACACCTGATTACCTACTTTCAAGGTGACGTATAACTCCCTCCGAGTTTAGCGCTTTTCCGTGAATACGATAAATGCCAAGACGAAGAAGTTAGCTTATTGTGCACTCAATATCTATCATTTAGACGATAGTGGCTAGTTTACTTTGCACCCTACATCCATTCTGTCGATAAAAGGGGCTGATTTATTGTGTATTTCATCTATTTCTACTGTTTCCGGTAGCTTAAGAACATATGGATACACAAGTGCCTCGACACTAGACCCTGGAAAGGTTAGCAGGAGTACATCTTGGTATTTACAATTTGTTTACTACAGTAGTCTTCCAGTTTTCTGTGACCAAGCAGGCACTATAATACTCATACTGATTTAGCGCTTGCTGAAGATTATGAAAATAATAATTCAGAAAATGGTTTAAGGTAAACACTGAAATGAAAGATGCCAGGAAGGCAGGCATGCCTACACACACACACACACACACACACACTAGGTGTGTGAGAGATCACAACCTGTACAAGTAGCTACTCTGACTTTAACATGCAAAAAGGCCATTATTGCTGATACGAATATACATAGCACATGCAACTTCTCGGACCTGACGTATATGTTGCACATGACAATTCTCAGACCTGAGTTATATCTTACACATGAGAGGTCTTGGACCTGAGTTATATATTACGTATGACAGGTCTTGGACAAGAGTTATATCTTACACATGAGAGGTCTTGGACCTCAGTTACATATGCGCAAGAGAGGTCTGACATGAGTTATATCTCACAGATAACAAGTAGTGCAACTGAGTTACTTTCCTTTTAAGTACAGTTCAGTGTTTCAGAAAGCAACAAGTGAGCGAAACGTTTAATTAATAAAGTGTGTGTGTGTGTGTGTAGTCGCCCTTATGTACTCACCTATATGTAGTTCCAGGGGTCGATTCACATTTCCTGGCCCCGCCTCTTCGCTGATTCCTAAGTCCACCCTCTCCCGGCTCCAAGAGCCTTTCTGTGCCTCTTCTTGAAACTATGTATAGATTCCGCCTCTACTACTTCACTCTCCAGATTGTTCCACTTAATGACAACCCTAAGGCTGAAGAAACACTTCCTAACGTCTCTATGACTCATCTGAGTTTTCAACTTCTAGTTGTGCTCTCTTGTTCCTGTATCCCATCTCTGAAACATTCTGCCCTTTCACCTTAGTGTGTGTGTTAGTTACCATGAGTTACAATTTTGTCCTCGGCACATGTCGATTAGACACTAGGCCTGTTGTATCTGTGTGCGTGCATGTGTGTGTGTGTTGGTGTGTGTGTGTGTGTGTTGGTGTGTGTGTGTGTTGGTGTGTGTGTGTGTGTGTGTTTGTGTGTGTGTTGGTGTGTGTGTGTGTGTGTGTGTGTGTGTGTTGGTGTGTGTATGTGTGTGTGTGTTGGTGTGTGTGTGTACTCACCTAGTTGAGGTTGCAGGGGTCGAGTCCAAGCTCCTGGCCCTGCCTCTTCACTGGTCGCTACTAGGTCACTCTCCCTGAACCATGAGCTTTATCGTACCTCTGCTTAAAGCTATGTATGGATCCTGCCTCCACTACTTCGCTTCCCAAACTATTCCACTTCCTGACTACTCTGTGGCTGAAGAAATACTTCCTAACATCCCTTTGATTCATCTGTGTCTTCAGCTTCCAACTGTGTCCCCGTGTTGCTGTGTCCAGTCTCTGGAACATCCTGTCTTTGTCCACCTTGTCAATCCCTCTCAGTATTTTGTAAGTCGTTATCATGTCCCCCCTATCTCTCCTGTCCTCCAGTGTCGTCAGGTTGATTTCCCTTAACCTCTCCTCATAGGACATACCTCTTAACTCTGGGACTAGTCTTGTTGCAAACCTTTGCACTTTCTCTAGTTTCTTTACATGCTTGGCTAGGTGTGGGTTCCAAACTGGTGCCGCATACTCCAATATGGGCCTAACGTACACGGTGTACAGGGTCCTGAACGATTCCTTATTAAGATGTCTGAATGCTGTTCTGAGGTTTGCCAGGCGCCCATATGCTGCAGCAGTTATTTGGTTGATGTGCGCTTCAGGAGATGTGCCTGGTGTTATACTCACCCCAAGATCTTTTTCCTTGAGTGAGGTTTGTAGTCTCTGGCCCCCTAGACTGTACTCCGTCTGCGGTCTTCTTTGCCCTTCCCCAATCCTCATGACTTTGCACTTGGTGGGATTGAACTCCAGTAGCCAGTTGCTGGACCAGGTCTGCAGCCTGTCCAGATCCCTTTGTATTTCTGCCTGGTCTTCGATCGAATGAACTCTTCTCATCAACTTCACGTCATCATCTGCAAACAGGGACACCTCGGAGTTTATTCCTTCCGTCATGTCGTTCACAAATACCAGAAACAGCACTGGTCCTAGGACTGACCCCTGTGGGACCCCGCTGGTCACAGGTGCCCACTCTGACACCTCGCCACGTACCATTACTCGCTGCTGTCTTCCTGACAAGTATTCCCTGATCCATTGCAGTGCCTTCCTTGTTATCCCTGCTTGGTCCTCCAGTTTTTGCACTAATCTCTTGTGTGGTACTGTGTCAAACGCCTTCTTGCAGTCCAAGAAAATGCAATCCACCCACCCCTCTCTCTCTTGTCTTACTGCTGTCACCATGTCATAGAACTCCAGTAGGTTTGTGACACAGGATTTCCCGTCTCTGAAACCATGCTGGCTGCTGGTTATGAGATCATTCCTTTCTAGATGTTCCACCATTCTTCTCCTGACAATCTTTTCCATGATTTTGCATGCTATACTTGTCAGTGACACTGGTCTGTAGTTTAGTGCTTCATGTCTGTCTCCTTTTTTAAAGATTGGGACCACATTTGCTGTCTTCCATGCCTCAGGCAATCTCCCTGTTTCGATAGATATATTGAATATTGTTGTTAGGAGTACACATAGCGCCTCTGCTCCCTCTCTCAGGACCCATGGAGAGATGTTATCTGGCCCCATTGCCTTTGAGGTATCTAACTCACTCAGAAGCCTCTTCACTTCTTCCTCGGTTGTGTGTACTGTGTCCAGCACATGGTGGTGTACCCCACCTCTCCGTCTTTCTGGAGCCCCTTCTGTCTCCTCTGTGAACACTTCTTTTAATCTCTTGTTGAGTTCCTCACATACTTCACGGTCATTTCTTGTTGTCTCTCCTCCTTCCTTCCTTAGCCGGATTACCTGGTCCTTGACGGTTGTTTTCTTCCTGATGTGGCTGTATAACAGCTTCGGGTCAGATTTGGCTTTTGCTGCTATGTCGTTTTCATATTGACGCTGGGCCTCCCTTCTTATCTGTGCATATTCGTTTCTGGCTCTACGACTGCTCTCCTTATTCTCCTGGGTCCTTTGCCTTCTATATTTCTTCCATTCCCTAGCACACTTGGTTTTTGCCTCCTTGCATCTTTGGGTGAACCATGGGCTCATCCTGGCTTTTTCATTATTCCTGTTACCCTTGGGTACAAACCTCTCCTCAGCCTCCTTGCACATTGTTGCTACATATTCCATCATCTCATTAACTGGCTTCCCTGCCAGTTCTCTGTCCCACTGAACCTCATTCAGGAAGTTCCTCATTCCTGTGTAGTCCCCTTTCCGGTAGTTTGGTTTCATTTGTCCTGGCCTTCCTGCTTCCCCCTCCACTTGTAGCTCTACTGTGTATTCGAAGCTCAAAACCACATGATCGCTGGCCCCAAGGGGTCTTTCATATGTGATGTCCTCAATATCTGCACTACTCAAGGTGAATACTAAGTCCAGTCTTGCTGGTTCATCCTCTCCTCTCTCTCTTGTAGTGTCCCTTACGTGTTGGTACATGAAGTTTTCCAATACCACCTCCATCATCTTAGCCCTCCATGTATCTTGGCCCCCATGTGGCTCCAAGTTCTCCCAGTCGATCTCCTTGTGGTTAAAGTCACCCATGATCAGTAGCTTTGCCCTGCATGCATGAGCTCTTCTGGCCACTGCAGCCAGTGTGTCAACCATCGCTCTATTGCTCTCGTCATACTCTTGCCTTGGCCTCCTGCTGTTCTGTGGTGAGTTATACGTCACTGCAATTCTCAGCTTGGGACCACCAGAGTGAAGCGTTCCCGCTATGTAATCACTTTCTTCTCCGCTGTCTCCTCTCTCCAGCTCATTAAAATTCCATCAGTGTTTGATCAGCAATGCCACTCCTCCACCCCCCCCCTGTTCCTTCTGTCTTTTCTCAGGATCTGGTATCCCGCTGGAAAGATGGCATCTGTTATCATACCTGTAAGCTTGGTTTCTGTGATTGCTATGATGTCTGGTGATGCCTCTTTGACTCTTTCGTGCCAATCCTCCCACTTGTTTGTTATTCCATCAGCATTTGTGTACCATACCTTCAGTTTCCTTTCCAATACTGTGGTTTGGGGGGCCTGTGGGGGTGGAAGACCTGGTAGCATACTGTGGGATTCTATGGTTGGGGGTTGGGTGGAAGCTGTGGGTATGGATTGTACTGTGTGTTGGGATGGTGTGATAGGTTGTGAGGTTCTGAGGATAGTTGTGTGTATGCTTGCCCTTGCTGCTCTGTTCTGCTCTGACTGACCTCTGCTGATTCCATCCTTGTCTCCTTTCCTAGCTCCTTTCGCTTTTTTGTCCTCTCCCTCAGCTGCTGTCTCTCTGTTCGTGTTCTGTCTCTGTCTAGGAACACCTTCTTGTACAATTCCGAGCTTTTCAACCGTGGTTTCTCTTGGAGGATCCTGTTCCGCACTGTTTCTGTCCTGAGAATCAGCTTGATCGGTCGGTTTCTCCCCTTCAAGTACCCCCCTATTCTCTGAAAATTTACAATCTCATCCATGTCTTCTCCCCCTATTTCCGTGATGATTTTCTCAATCTCCTTTCTTTCTTCCTGCCGTCTTTCAGTGTGTGTCCTTTCCTCTCTCTCCCGAAGCCCATGGATAATCACTGATTTTGCCCTTTCCTCCTCCCATTGCCTCTCCCTCTGTGACTCTGGTTCCTGTCTGTATGTGGTCATTTTCTCCCTTGATTTTTCCAGTGGCTCTTGGTAGCATGGTTGTGCCTCAGCATTCGACCTATCTCCCTCTCCATCTGCACCCATCTGCTCTTCCCTTCCACTCCCTGGCCCTTCTTTGCAGGCTGATATGACCTTAGCATAATTCATATCTCCTTCCTTCCTGTTCAGCCTCTCAGCTTCGTATGGTGTGTCTTCTCTGGTCACTACCCCTGAGACTTGCTTCAGCCTGTTTACCTCAAATTCTAGGACCTTTACCCTGGCTACTGCAGTTTCGACTTGTGCCTCCCAATTCTTCGTCTCCTTCTCCAACCTCTTTTCCCATTTCACAGAGAGCTCTTTCTCCATTTTTTCAGAAAGCTCTCCTAATTTTCTCTCCCATTCTTGCTCTATCATTTTCCACTGTTCCTCCATCCATTCCTCCCTACCAGTACCATTGTCATCTGATCCCTGATTCCTGCGAGTCCCAACCATTTTTTTTTTTAGTGAAAGAGAGAAAGAAAAAAAGAAAAAGGGGGAGAGAGTGAGAGAGAGGGAGAAAGAGAAGGGGAGCCTAGAAGGAGGGGAAAAGAAGGGAAAAAGGGGGAAAAAGTGAGAGAGAGGGAAAAGGTAAGAGAGAGGGGGAGGAGTGACAAGGGAAGAGAGAGAGAGAGATAAAAGAAGAGGAAGAGAGAAAGAGAGGAAGTGAGGATGAGAGAGAGGGAGAGGGAGAGAGAGAGGAAGAGAGAAAGTGAGAGGAAGAGAGAGGATGAGAAAAAAGGGAGAGAGAGAGAGAGAGAGGAGAGGAGAGGGAGAGAGATGGGGAAAGGAAGGGTTATAGGGTCACTTCACAGGAAGGTGTGAAATCCTGTATATATGTTTGTGTGTGTGTGTGTGTGTTGGTGTGTGTGTGTGTTGGTGTGTGTGTTGGTGTGTGTTGGTGTGTGTGTTGGTGTGTGTGTGTGTGTTGGTGTGTGTGTGTTGGTGTGTGTGTGTGTGTTGGTGTGTGTGTGTGTGTTGGTGTGTGTGTGTGTTGGTGTGTGTGTTGGTGTGTGTGTTGGTGTGTGTGTGTGTGTGTGTGTTGGTGTGTTGGTGTGTGTGTGTGAGTGTGTGTGTGTGTTGGTGTGTGTGTGGTGTGTGTGTTGGTGTGTGTGTGTTGGTGTGTGTGTGTTGGTGTGTGTGTGTTGGTGTGTGCTGGCGTGTGTGTGTGTTTGTGTGTGTGTGTGTGTGTGTGTGTGTGTGTGTGTGTGTGTGTGTGTGTGTGTGTGGATGTGTGTGTGTGTAATCACCTATTTTTGGTTGTAGTTTCTAGTCGTAGCCCTTGGCCCCGCCTCTTCGCTGATCGTTACTAGGTTCACTTTCTCCCTGTTCGAAGAGCTTTATGGGACCTTTCAAAGCTATGGATCCTCCCTCCACTACATCACTCTCCAGAGTGTTCCACTTCCTGACAACTCGTATGTGTGTGTGTGTGTGTGTGTGTGCGTGTAAGCAGCATAACCCCCTTCCCCCTCACCAGTGTTCAACCCGCCGTGAACAAGGCCACTAACATAACTAACCTTCACTCATAAAATAAATA